>NW_026652293.1:20362385-20663968 GCF_009828535.3 Hylobates moloch
CTCTTTGTTTCTTTCTTTCTTTTTTCTTTCTTTTTGAGGTGGAGTCTCACTCTGTCACCCAGCTGAAGTGTAATGGCGCGATCTTGGCTTACTGCAGCTTCCGTCTCCTGGGTTCAAATGATTCTCCTGCCTCAGCCTCCCGAGCAGCTGGGATTACAGGTGTGCACCACCACACCCAATTAATTTTTTGTATTTTTAGTAGAAACAGGGTTTCACTATGTTGGCCGGGGCTGGTCTCGAATTCTTGACCTCAGGAGGTGATCTACCCACCTTGGTCTCCCAGAGTGCTGGAATTACAGGTGTGAGCCATTACACCCGGCCAATTTGAAGGACTTAAAAATCTTTGTTGCTTCAAATATTTCTTCTTTTTCTTGCTTCTCCTTCGATATTCCCACTATATGTATATTATACCTTTTGTAGTTGTCCTACAGTCCTTGAATATTCCTTTCTGGGATTTTTTTTTTTTTTTTGAGACGGAGTCTTGCTCTGTCACCCAGGCTGGAGTGCAGTGGTGCGATCTCGGCTCACTGCAAGCTCCACCTCCCGGGTTCACACCATTCTTCTGCCTCAGCCTCCCAAGTAGCTGGGACTACAGGCGCCCGCCACCACGCCCAGCTAATTTTCTTTTTGTATTTTTTAGTAGATACGGGGTTTCACTGTGTTAGCCAGGATGGTCTTGATATCCTGACCTCATGATCCGCCCGCCTGGGCCTCCCGAAGTGCTGGGATTACAGGCATGAGCCACTGTGCCCAGCCCTGTTCTGTTTTTTCAATCTTTGTTTTCTTTGCCGTTCAGTTTTGGAGTTTTCTGTTGAGAGACCCTTTAACTTGGAGATTCTTTCCTCAGCCATTTCAGTCTACTAATAAGCCCAGCAAAGGCATTCACCATTTCTCTTACAGTTTTTTTTTATATCTAGCATTTTTTTTTCAGGATTTTCATTCTTCTGCTTACATTGCACATCTGTTCTTGCATAATGTCTACTTTATCCCCTAAGACCCTTAGCATATTAATCATTGTTTTAAATTCCTGGTCTGATAATTCCAACACCTCTGCCATGTCTGGTTCTGATGCTTGCTCTGTCTCTTCAAATTCTGTTTTTTTCCTTTTAGTATGTAATTTTTTTTCTTAATAGCTGGACATGATATACCAGGTGAAAGGAGCTGCTGTAAATAGGTCTTTAATAACGTGGTGGTAAGTTGTGGGGGGGAACAAGTGCTCTGCAGTTCTATGATTAGGTCGCAGTCTTTTAATGAGCCTACGCCTCTGGACTGTGGACTTAGTTCCTTCCTTCTTCCACCCTTAATTGGCACAGGATAGCTAAAGCAGGCTAGACTTGGTGTTTTCTTTCCCCCAAGTCACCGAGGCTCTGAAAAAAAACCCAGCAGGTTAGACTCTAGTTAACTAGTTTTTGCTGAGGGCAAGCCTTGTTAAGAACATAGTCCTCTAGTCTATTTCAGAATGATTCATTTTCCCTCCCCCTGCTGAAAACAAGTGGGGATTTTCCTAACGTGCTTACTGTGAGAACCAGGTCAAGCTCCTGGGGATGAGTCACAAAATTGTGAGTCCACTCCACCCACTTGACTGGATCCCCCTGGAATTTTTAACTCGCAGACTTGTCCACACTAAGCATCCAGCAATTCACTGATCACAGTTTAGAAGTTCTTATCCTAGCACTGGTTCTGTGACCATTTCCGCTCATGAGTCTCTGCTCAGGTAAGCTGTGAATCCCTGTATTCATCTGTCTCTGTCTCCAATATTGGGGGCAGTGTTTGCCCTGTATCTTCATCTCTTTCACGGATCCAAGAAAAGTTGATTTTTCAATCTATTCAGTTTTTTTATTTAATGTTACAACAGAATGACAACTTCCAAATTCCTTACGTATGGAAATAAACATATATGTTTTTTACTTAGAAACTGTTCTGGCTTCAAAACATTATTTATTAATTAAATTAATCATTTGTATAATGTCTTGAACGTAGTCAAGGATCTGAAATTTACCACGTTTGCTCTCACAGTAAATACTTATTTGCAGCACTGTAAGAATTTTATAAAATTTACCCCTAAAAAGATATTATTACTCTTGCATTGCATGAATACCATTACAAATATTTTATTTATGTATGTATACACATATATTTACATTTATATATGGAAATTTAAACATGTCGTAGAAGCAATGATAATTTATTTAACTCATAAAACCAACATAGGAAATATAGGAAGTTTAAATCATGAGAAGTTTAACTGTGGTCCTGTTCAAAACAAAATATTGTATTGACATTACTTTTATATGGTATTGAAATTTAAACATTCTGAATCATGCTAAAAGTTCTTCTTTTATCTTGGAAATAACTAAGGTCTTGTCTTTTTAGCTTGTAAGTATGGTAACAAGGGCTATTCAGTAAATTCAGGACTCACAAAATAAACACAAAGAGTTTGATGGCCTTTTTAGTGTATGTGCTGCCAAAATGAGTACTTTGATGACTTTTTTGTTTACTTTTACGTGATTGTTTATCTAAACTATATATTCTTAGAGTGAGCACACAATAATTGAATGTTTTGGTTTTTTGTTTTGTTTTTTGATTGGTTAATCTTTAGAATTTTCTAAGAGAGGAATAAAACAGAGAAACAGAACAAAATGAGAGAGTCGTTTTCAGATAAATATAAAATTACCACCTTAAAAGGCTAATTATGCTTCCTCTGAAAAAAAGAGAAAGTTTAGATATGGAAATACTCATTTTAACGTGTACACACACAAAAGAGCGTTATAATAGCTGATTTAAAGAACAACTTGGGCCCTGGACAATTTTATCCACCCATACAGTGAAAAATCCAACACTTATTAATCTTCAAAGTAAGAACACAAAGGAAGTGATGTCTCCTACGTTAAATGAAATACTCTCTCTTTTAGACAAACAAGAAAATTTCCTCATGAAGGCTTCCTCACTTTTTGTTCTAAAGCACCTCTCATATGAACAATCTTATTCTTGTCAAAAATAGCTAAAGTGGGTATTGTAATCTCCAATTGTCTCTGGTAGAACTGTACCAGTTAGACAGATAAACATACAAGTTAATATTATAATGTGAAAACATAAGGGAAGTAGGTTTTGTCAAGTAGGAAGCAGGTTTTAATTAAGAAGGCCCTATGAGTACTGCAATGTTCCCTAAAATGGCATTTGTGTAACTCATGTCTTTATAAATTGGCCAAAGGTTAATGGTCACCAAACATGGGGTGGACAAACCTCCTGATTCCAAGCAGATAAAATTAAAGTATGAACACAAAGACAAAACTAAGGAGGATGTCTTTGCATAATTTGTAATGGAGACTCAAGACAAATTTGGTTCAAAGAGAGTGGTCTGAGGAGACCTGAACTTCCCAGCCCCCAAGGCCAGCACAAGGATAGAATTGTAGGGCCTCTGCCTGGTATCTTCTTGTAGACTTTTTCTCTAATTGACAACTTGGTAAGCAGACAGACCATAAAAGGAACTGCTGGAAGACTAGACAACAGTTTCACCAAGGAACGATGTAAGTGTGATCAGATAATGGAAGGATGCCAGGGCACCTAATTCCGAAGAAAACAAAATAAAATTCAGTGCGAAGAACTTCAACAAAACATTGGAGCTCAATTCAGTATCAACTTACCTCCTCACTGTGTGCCTGGGGGCCTCAATCAGGAGAAGACACAAGATTCCAGATGTGACGTCCACACTAGAGAGTTGAGGATCTTAGCCTGCAGCAGCAAGGTCTCAGCTGAATCTTGGTGGAAACTTCACTTCTGTCAATGACTTGCAAACAAATATCACCAGGGGCACACTCTAGGCAGAGTTAGTTCACCACAGGCCCTGAGCATTCCTGCATATTCTTGCTGAGGATGCCAAATTGCAGGGCTATCTTTCTGCTGATTCTGAGTAGTTGCTGTAGCTCATCACATAGGTAACTAAATACATGAAGGTAGCCACAGCATTGAGACAGCCACGTGGGAAGGAGTCCCTGAAGAAACTCCAACCACCCTGCCCACAGGGGTGGAGCCTCAGGAAGTTCACGATGTTTGCAGAGCGGGGAGCCTGGCCCCATCTCTTCTGTGTGGAAACTGGGATTCAAACTTCTGAGTAGGAAGCGCTCTAGCAGGGACTCTGGCCTAGCAAGAGTCCCTGTTTCCCCCTTTTCTTCCTTTTCACCCAATAAAACCCTATCTTACTCACCATTCAAATTGTCTGCGAGCCTGAATTTTCATGGCCGTGGGACAAGGAACCCCATCTTTAGCTGAACTAGAGAAAAGTCCTGCAGCAGCATGACTACTGCTCATTCACTAGGTGAAGAGGACTGGCTTGATTGCATCTTGCTGTAATATTCGTTCCTAGACCTTTGGCCCTGGGTAATTCTCTTAAAAAATAACCCACTGTGGGGGCCAGTCACGGAGGCTCACCCCTCAAATCCCAGCACTTTGGAAGGCCAACGCGGGAGGATCACCAGGTCAAGAGATTGAGACCATCCTGGTCAACATGGTGAAACCCTGTCTCTACTAAAAATACAAAAATTAGCTATGGTGGCACGTGCCTGTAGTCCCAGCTACTCGGGAGGCTGAGGCAGGAGAATCGCTTGAACCCAGGAGGAGGAGCTTGCAGTGAGCCGAGATCACGACTCTGCACTCCAGCCTGGTGACAGAGCAAGACTCCGTCTCAAAAAAAAAAAAACAAAAAACACTGTGGGTCGGGTGCGGTGGCTCATGCCTGTAATCCCAACACACTGGTAGGCCAAGGTGGGCATATTGCGTGAGTCCAGGAGTTTGGGCAACATGGCGAAACCCCATCTCTACAAAAAGTACAAAAATTAGACTGGCCTGGTAGCGTGTACCTGTAGTCCTAGCTATTTCAATGGGGCTGAGGTGGGAGGATGGCTTAAGCCTAGGAGGTCAAGGCTACAGTGAGCTGAGATCATGGCAATGCACTCCAGCCTGGGTGACAGAGTGAGATAGTGTCTCAAAAAAAAAAGTAACTGCTGTCATCTGACCTTCCATGCCTCCCTGTTGCAACTGGGGCTCAGGAAACCAGGAAACCAGTGCAAATATGTTGACACTCTGGTTACTGCTTTCAGTAATAAAGCCCTTCATTGTTGATTCAAGTGTGTTGTCTCTGCGTCAGCATTCATGAAACCTGCAAACTAATCTGTCAGCTTGCAAGGAGAATAAAATCTCTGACTCTTCACAGTTCTTGATCAGGAGGTGGCAAATTCTTTTCTGTAAAGAGCTAAATATTAAATATTTTAGGGTTTGTGGCCACATAAGTGCTCTGTCAAGTATTTTTCTGTATTGGTTTGTTTTGAAACAACTCTTTAAAATGTAAAAATTTCCAGGTGCAGTGGCTCACAACTGTATCCCAGCACTTTGGAAAGCTGAGGTGGCAGGGTAGCTTGAGCCCAGGAGTTTGAGAGCAGTCTGAGCAGCATAACGTGACCCCATCTCTACAAAAACTAAAACATTAGCTGGGCATGGTGGCACACATCTCTAGTCTCTGCCACTCGGGATGCTGAGGCGGGAGGATTGCTTCAGCCCAGAAGGTCGAGGCTGCAGTGAGCTGTGATTGCATCACCACACTCCAGCCTGGGTGACAGAGCAAGACTCTATCTCAAGAAAAAAAAAAAAGTAATAATCTTTCTTAGCTTTTAGGCCATACAAAAACAGACCACAGATAGGCTTTGGCTCCAGTTTGCCAACCCCTGCTTTTAACACACATTTTTTAATCAAACAAAGTTAAGTTTATTGGCTGTTGCTATAATTGAGACCACATATTATGTGTAACTGTGTAGTATTTTTGTAAGAAGGTGTTAGACTAGATCTGTTCAATTTTATTTTTTTATATGGTAATTTTCGAAAGGATTCAGTGATATGGGGCTTTGCTCTGTATTGGTTCCTATCACAAAGCAAGGGTAATTTTATGATTGGGTCTCTTAATTTTCTCTAGAATAGAGATTAGTAAACATTTTCTGGAAAGGGCTAGATAGAAAATATTTTAGGCTTTGCGAGTTACATATGGTTTCATTCATATATTCTTCTTTGTTTGTTGAACTCTTTAAAAGATGTTCAAACCATTCTAACCCAAGGGTTGTTAAAACGTGGGTTAGGAGTTACTTCCTCTGATATGCCTTCCCAGATTCTCAAATTCAATGTAGATTCCCCTCCCATGTATTCTCCTAGATTTTCATGAATGCTAGATTCATTTATATACTGTTCACTACAGTGCCTGGCATATGGTGGACACATAATGTTATTGAATGCAGGAATAAAAGTTTAATTATTTGTGGAATCCCATCACTTGGTGGTGAGAGACAATATACGAATGCGAAATGGCCAGACTATATATAACAACAGAATTCTGACCCATAACTGCTGCAGCAAACAGATTTGGCCTGCAGAGTTGTATTTTTCTTTATCTAGAAGGTGGAAAGAATGAAGTGAGGCTAAAGCTGTAAGTGGCAAAGAAGTAGAAGTCACTCAAAGTGGTCATTTGAGGATCTGTGTTAAGATATGATTATTATTGATTGGTCTTGTTTTTTCTTATTTTGTTTTTTAGAGACAAAGTCTTGCTCTGTTGCCCAGACTGGAGTACAGTGGTGATTATAGCTACTGCAACCTCAAACTCCTGGACTCAAGCAATCCTCCCACTTCAGCCTCCCAAGTAGCTGGGACTACAGGCACACACCTGGCTAACTTTTTATTTTGTTTATTATTTATTTATTTTATTTTTTTGAGACGGAGTCTCGATCTGTCACCCATGCTGGAGTGCCGTGGGGCGATCTTGACTCACTGCAAGCTCCGCCTCCCGGGTTCACGCCATTCTCCTGCCTCAGCCTCCCGAGTAGCTGGGACTACAGGCGCCCACCATCACGCCCGGCTAATTTTTTTGTATTTTTAGTAGAGACGGGGTTTCATCATGTTAACCAGGATGGTCTCGATCTCCTGACCTCGTGATCTGCCCGCCTCGGCCTCCCAAAGTGCTGGGATTACAGGCGTGAGCCACCGCGCCCAGCCTAACTTTTTATTTTGTGTAGAGACAGGGTCTCCCTTTGTTTTCTAGGCTGGTCTCAAACTCCTGGCTTTAAACAATCCTCCCGCCTTGGCCCCCCAAATTGCTGGAATTACAGGCGTGAGCCACCACACCCAGCCCTTGTTTTGTCTTGATTCATTATGGTCACAGAGTGGTTTTATCTGGTTGTTGGTATTCTGAATTTATTTTTATTTAACAGGAGAACATAATGATCCAGCTGTTAGTGCCAATCCAGATCCTGAATGGCAGAGGCTGCTCTTCACTTTGTCTGTAAGTAGGGGGAGTTGAACTGACTTCTCTCACTACTGCAGTCCTGACTATGCCCATATCAGATCCCTTATCAGATTTATACTTTATATAATAGCAAACAGCTTGATAGGTCTTTGTTCAGTGTTTGGACCATATAGTGGAGCTTTGGTAACACTAGAACTAGAGACTTGTGATTAAATCTCATTACCATCACTGTTAAGTATAGCCTTGTGTGGGAATGTTACAGAGAAAAGGACTTAGAGACTTACTGAATCGAAACTTTATGTCTTGAGAACTCTAAGGATAAAAGTAATTTTAAAAAAAGAAATGGAACAATTTTTTTTATCTTGGATAAAATAACAATTGAATATTGTATTGGTCAGGGTTCTCCAGAGAAATAGAATATATATAGATTTTTTGAAAGGAATTCACTCACATGATTATGGAGGCTGGCAAGTTTAATATCTGCTGAACCAATGTCCTAGTTGGAGTCCAAAGGCCAGAAAGCTTCTGCAGAACCAAGGAGATCCAATTATCTAGTTTGAAGGCCATCAGGCGGGAAGAGCTAATGTTCAGTTCCAAGGCCATCTAGCAGGAGAATTCTTTCCTGCCTGGAGGAAGGTCATCATTTTGTCCTATTCAGACCTCCAACTGATTTGATAAAGCCTACCCACATTATGGAGGGCAATCTGCTTTACTCGGTCTTCAAATTTAAATGTTAATTTCTTTCCAAAACATCCTCACAGAAACACCTAGTGGCCAAATACTTGGGCATCCATAGTCTAGTCAAGTTGACACATAAAACTAATCATTAAAATATTGGGCTTTTTTTTTTTTTTCTCAGAATAGAGCTGAGCTTGACTCAACATGCATCTCCTAGCATAAATTGTACCTGTATTGATAATTGTTCTAAGGTGCTCCAATAATATAGGGATCTGTTGGGGCTGGGGAATGATGGTCTGATCTCAGTCTGGTTGGCTACTGGTACAGCAGAAGAATAACATGTTGAATTTCCAATGAAAAGAAGCAGCAAGCCCAATTCAGTAAAAACTTTAAAGAATATCTAATAAACAGCCTTTGCCAAACCAAGAAAAGAAAGTAGAGGGCAGTAAAAGTAAGGCATATGACAGAACTAGATTTGTTGGTTTATTTGCTCTTTCAACACAGATTTTTAAATATGGAAACACAGACAAGTCATGCTTGCTTTTTTAAACCAACAAATTAAAATTGCAAACATGGCTAAATTTCAAATCAGATAAAATAAAAAATTTCTGCATGGAAAACATGTAATAGCTTTTGTCTTCTTCCTTACCACCTGGAGTGCTCTTCCCCTTCCCTTCTCCCTCTGCCCCCACCTTGTCTGCCTAACTCTTACTCTTGTTAAAACCTTAGGTTACAAGTTTCTTCCTCTGCCATTCCTTCCCAAATATCAAATTCAATTTAGGCCTTCCTCTTATGTATTATCCTAGGTTTTCATGAATGCTAGTGTCATTTCTGTGCTATTCACTATAGTGCTTGGCACATGGTGGGCACATAAAATTTATAGAATGCAGGAACAAGAGGTTAACTATGGAATCCCATCATTTAATGGTGAGGGACTGAATATGTAAATGGATAATGGGCAGAACATCCATGACAATAAAACTCTGACTTCGAGCAAACAGACCAGAACAATTAGAACTTGGTTAATGACTACCAGCTTTCCAAATATGCTCCCCAAACCAGTCATATAGGATGCTTCCCTTCCAGTTGGCCTGCCTTCACATCTTCATGCCAACTTTTTATTTTTTATTTTTTTTTTGAGATGGAGTCTTGCTCTGTCACCCAGGATGCAATGCAGTGGAGCCATCTTGGCTCACTGCAACCTCTGCCTCCCGGGTTCAAGCAGTTCTCCTGCCTCAGCCACCAGAGTAGCTGGGAGTACAGGCATGCGCCACCACGCCCAGCTAATTTTTTTTGTATTTTTAGTAGAGATGGGGTTTCACCATATTGGCGAGGGTGGTCTCGAACTCCTGACCTTGTGATCCACCTGCCTCAGCCTCCCAAAGTGCTGGGATTACAGGCGTGAGCCACCACGCCTGGTCTGTCACTTTACTTTTAAAATGCACAACTTGATATTCTGATACATGTATATGTCTTAGTCCATTGTCTGTTGCTTATAACAGAATATCTGAAGCTGAGTAATTTGTATATAAATTATTCTTACAGTATTGAATGCTGAGGAGTGCAAGGTCAAGAGGTCACATCTGGTAATGACCTTCTTGCTGGTGGGAACTCTGCAGATTCCTCAAGCCATGCAGGACATCATGGGACAAGGCAGCAGAGAACTCTGTTTTATAAAGCTTCCAGTTCTACTCCCATGAGCACCCATTAATCCATTCATTCATGTTCCAGCTCTCATGCCCAATCATCTCTCAAAGGCCCCACCTGTCAGCACTGCCACATTGGAGAGTTTCAACATAAGTGTCAGAGGGGACAAACATTCATTCCAAAGCCTGATACACTGTATAATAGCTATCACAATCAAGCTAATTAACATAGCCACCACCTTTCATATTTACCATTTTCTTTTCTATTCCCTTTTATTTTCTTCTCTCTCTTTCTTTTTCCTTCTCTCTTTTTTTTTTTTTCCAGACAGAGTCTCACTCTGTCGCCCATGTTGGAGTGCAGTGACGCAATCTCAGCTCACTGCAACCTCTGCCTCCCAGGTTCAAGCGATTTTCCTGCCTCAGCCTCCCGAGTAGCTGGGATTACAGGTGCGTGCTACGACGCTTGGCTAATTTTTGCATTTTTAGTTGAGATGGGGTTTCATCATATTGGCCAGGCTGGTCTTGAACTCCTGACCTCAGTTGATCCGCCCATCTCAGCTTCCCAAAGTACTGGGATTACAGGTGTGAGCCACCGCACCTGGCCCCATTTTCTTTCTTGTGTGCAGTTGTGAGAACACAAGATCTACCCTCTTAGCAAATTTCAAGCATACATTGCGATTTTCCTAACTATAGTCACATTGCTGTACTTTAGCTCTCTAGAACTTACCTATCTCGCATAATTGAAACTCTGTACCCTTTGACCAACATCTCCTCATTTCCACCTTCTCCCAGGCCCTGGCAACCACCGTTCTACTGTCTACTGACATATTTCTTAACTTGCTATTGCAGTCATCACAACTATGACCAAAAATAATAATCACTTCTGTAGGTACCCCATGAAGCACAAAGAAGTTGAAAATTATCAATATATTTATTAATATATTATGCTGAATTCAGGCATAACACTTTCTTCTGAAGTACTTACATTCTGAAATCCTTAAAAAAATCTGTCCAGTGAATTCTGTGCTTGATAATAGTCCATCTATGCTGTATTAAAATTAAATTGTAACATGATCGCTTCACCTCATAATGATCTTTATTTCATAAAACAATTTGAGATAATGAGGTAAAATTTAACTTCAAAACTAACACCATAAATTTCCAAAATAGTTTTATAAAAAAATCAAAAAGCCCACAATACAATAACAACCTTAATTTTAATTTTATTTCATTTATTTTTTTTTTTATGAGACGGAGTTTTGTTCTTGTTGCCCAGGCTGGAGTGCAATGGCATGATCTTGGCTCACTGCAAACTCTGCCTCATGGGTTCAAGCGATTCTCCTGCCTCAGCCTCCTGAGTAGCTGGGATTACAGGCATGCTCCACCACGCCCAGCTAGTTTTGTATTTTTAGTACAGATGGTGTTTCACCAATATTGGAGGGGTTGGTCTTGAACTCCCAACCTCAGGTGACCCGCCTGCCTCGGCTTCCCAAAGTGCTGGGATTACAGGAGTAAGCCATCGCGCCTGGCCACATGCCTTAATTTTTAAAGTCAAATTTGTCTTTATAAAGAATGAATTCATACCCTTTGGGGGTATTTGTTTTTGCAACTAACTTCTATCCTTTTATTAAGTAATCAAACATAGCCCATTTGAATGTTGGAAAAGAACTGTCAGAAATAGAAGTTCTTATTTTGTACTTTGGTAACGTATTTTACACTTAGTTGAACATGGAGAATCTAAAAAGGTCTGGATTGTTGTAATAATTGTTTAGAATTTTAGATGTACCATTTGACCTTTGACTTTAAGACGAATTTCAGTGTCCTCAGTAAACAAAGGCTTACCCCCAACCTTAAATAGTGATGCACAAAGGCTGTTATTACCACCACTGAGTGGCTTAGATAATCCTGTCAGCAGCAACAGCCCATTTCCAAAGCCATGGTGAAACATCTCTGTGCTCATTTCTTTTGTTTCGTTTCCTAATTTTTTTTTTTTGCAGGGGGTGGGAAATAATCTTTGTCTTCTTTGGAGTAAACCTTCAACACCGAATTTTTTCTTTTAATTATGGATGTAAACCCCAATATCCCCATAATTTATATTGGGTCTTGACCAATTGCCTAATTATAAGAGGATACATTTAGGCTCTTATTTCATCCACACAAAAACTTGTCTAACAGGTAGTTGGAAACATCGAGGCACCACTTTGATTCTGTTTTGGAATCATGTTTTTTTCTTCTCCGTTTCCCCAGCATGTCTGCCACCATCCTCCTGCACTGCTTCCACGTGCCTGGGAGCCTTTATGAGTGTCCCTAAACCTAAAAGAATCCAGAGGCGGGGCTCGGATGAACCCTCGAGATAAGCAAGTGAGCCGCTTCTCCCCTCTAAAAGATGTTTACACGTGGGCGGCACGCGCGGGAATCCGGCGCTTGGCTGCGTGGAGGTGACCGGCGGCGGCGTGGGCAGCCCGGAGGGGCGGGACGGGGCGGGGCAAGGCGGGGGCCGGGCCGGAGGAGGCGGGCTCCCGGGATCCGCGGTGTCCGGCTGTAGAGCTCGCTGCCGTTCCGGGCTCTGACCATGCTCTGGCGCCGCGCGGCGCTGGCGGGGACGCGGCTAGTTTGGAGCAGGAGCGGCTCGGCAGGCTGGCTTGACAGGGCGGCGGGAGCTGCGGGAGCTGCGGCAGCTGCGGCCTCTAGGTACGGGGTCAGCGGGCAGGAGCGCCCCGGCGTGGTGCGCAGGCCTTGCGAGGGTCTGGAGGAAGGGGTGGGCGGAGGCGCCCCTTTGCCCCGGCGCCGGGTGGGCGAGGTGTAGTAGTGCGTGGGCTGTGAGTCATAACACGCGGAGGCCCTCGAGGAATGGGCAGGGAAGGGTGCCCTCCGCGGCTGTGCTGACTTTAGGAGCCTGTGACTCTCGCTTTGAAAATACTTCACTCATGTTCGCTTAGACCATCCCTCTGTGAATGGCTAGATAAAATACAAGACGCCGCAATCAATTGGAATTTCTCTGAAAGAGCGAATGATTCTTAGTCCAAGTGTGTCCCATATACTGCACTGGACATAGGAAACACGGAACAGTTTTCTGGTGTTTGGTTACAATTCTAATTTGACCGGGCCTCCTGCATTCTTGCTTGCTAAACTTAGCCACCCTACTGCAGGAAGTGAAGGCGATGATTCCCACTGAATGGCCAGAGCTTTTAGGATAGAGGCTGACTGATGGTGATGCCGAGGATAGTGCTTTCCTTACACTTCCTGGTTTGGAATATCCGCGGCTTCGGGACCTGCAGTGGAAGGGACCTGCGGCTGTGCTGCCCACGCCCGCGCGGCTAGTCCCTGGCGGTCCTGCCGGCTCACACTTCCGCGCCTGCCACTGCGCACTTGGCCGGAGAGTCTTTCTCCCTATCTACTTGATCTGGGAACTTCTATCAGTTTTGCAAGATTCTAGGAACCTCAAGTTTAACTTTCCAGACCAAGCTAGAGACCCCTCCTGAAGGGCTAATCATAGGCTAAGTGTTTGACAGCTTTTTGAGGCCCCGCAGTGTTTTTTTCTGCGTATCCCTGGGGTCAATATAGCACTTTGCCTACCTAGCACACAGTAGGCGCTCCATAAATGTGGCATGACTAGGTGCTTCATCTGTGTTGAAATGAAATGTTTATTGTGCACTTACTTCCTCCACGCATGTTTCTATTCATAGTTCGCGACAGTTTTTACCAAGGTCAACTAGAAATTGAAGGGAAAGGGTGCCTTCCAGAAACTTTCATTTGGGTAATATTTCAGAATGCACCTCCTACCTCCTCTCACTACCCAAGAAAACATTCTCTTGTGTTCTATTGGAGCTCCTTCAGTAGTAAATGCTGTAGTAGATGGTTTGGGTATGACAGTTTAAGCGATGGACCTGAGATGAAAGGACTTGCTTTCTTAGTTGATAAACCAAATACAGCTTGCTGATTTATTCCACCAATGCTCTTCCTTAGGGCTAGGCCAGCGCTGCCTAACCTTTTCCGGTTTAGGCTTCAGGAACTCAACTTCTTTTTATCTTAAAGCTTCACCCTCCTCTCAGGTTGGCTGCAGTCTCCCTAGCTCGCTACCCCTAACTCCTTCCTGAGTTAAGCGCACAGGACTTTTGTTTGTTTGTTTGTTTTAAAGGGTTCCTTGCTAATACTATTAGGAAGCAAGGAATAATAGATTGCAAACATTGGGTAGGTTATAATGTTATAATGTTTAGTTCCTGTCTCTTACTCTTCTTTGTTATAACTGAACAAACTGATGTTTGCTGTAGCTTCCTCACTCTAGGTGTGCTGATATCATCATCGTTCCCCTTTATCCGTGGTGGACACGTTCCAAGACGCTCAGTGGATGCCTACAACGTCGGATAGTACTGAACCCTATACATGCTATTTTCCTATACATACATTATAAATTAGGCAGAGTAAGAGATTAACAACAATAATAAAAGAACAATCACTTTAATAAGAAAATGCTCATTTCAGGGAATCCCTTGCCGAATCTTCTCATAGGCCCAGTGCTTTTTGGCATAACACATTGCTGTCAGTTGGAACACTTTTTCTGTTCTTGTCTCCACAAATTTAATACTTTTCTGGCTTAACTAAGCACTTATACCCTATGGCTGTAACTTGCAGTTTGAGGTGTGACATCAAAACTACCATGAATTTTTTACTTCTTTACAACTGCACTGATAGAAGATCCGTTCTTACCATAGACCTTAGCAACCTCAGCATGTGATTTTTTTTTTTCTTATTAAGTGGAGAACTTTCACCCTTTCACTTAAAGGAAGCACTTTAGGGCTTCTCTTTGACATACCTGAATTGCCAGCATCACTACTCTAGTGGTTTGGAGCCATTATTATTATTATTATTTAAGACGGGAGTTTCGCTCTTGTTGGAGCCATTATTAAGTAAAATAATTGTTACTTGAACACAAGCATCACCACACTGTGACAGTCAATCTGGTCACCAAGACAGCTGTTGACTAAAGGGTGGGGAGCTTATACAGAGTCCATATGCTAGACAAAGGGAGGATTCATACCCTGGGTAGGAGGAAGCTAGATGGCTCAAGATTTCATCATGCTACTTAGAACTTAAAACTTACAAACTATTTTCTTCTGAAATTTTCCATGTAATGTTTTTGGACCACAGCTGACCTTGGATAACTGAAACCGTGGATAAGGGGGGGACTACTGTGTAGGGCAGATGTTCATTATCCAAGGATAAGATGTACTGGAAAAAGCTATTTAGAGTGGATTCACTTAAAATAAGACGAGTATTTCAGGCCAGGCGCGGTGGCTTACACCTGTAATCCCAGCACTTTGGGAGGCCGAGGTAGGTTGATATATGAGGTCAGGAGTTCGAGACCAGCCTGGCCAACATGGTGAAACCCCCATCTCTACTAAAAATACAAAAAATTAGCCAGGTGTGGTGGTGCATGCCTGTAGTCCCAGCGACTCGGGAGTCTGAGCCAGGAGAATTGCTTGAACCTGGGAAGCGGAGATTGCAGTGAGCCAAGATCACGCCACTGCACTCCAGGCTGGGTGACATAGCAAGACTCTATCTCAGAAAAAAGACTAATATTTCATGCTATCCAGTTTAAAAAATTTTGCTTGGGACTTTTGCAAAAATTAAACAAAACATAAAAAGTAGCTTTACCTTTATATTTAAGAACATTTAAATTTTAAATGCACCCCCAATGAATGAATACAGTATTGATTTAAAGGCAGAATATTTGAGTTTTATAACATAATCACAAGGATAATAATTTGCTTTTTAAATATGTGAAGTTTCAAAAATCCTCTTATTTAGATATTCGAGTAATTCTGTTTTGAAACATCTATTATATCTCATAATCCTGTCGTAAGATTTGTAATTTTACTGTGCAGTTAGTTTGCATGATGGTGTTTGATATTGTTCCAACAGTGCGGTAGGGCCTGGTTGACCAAGAAGGATGAGTGGATGGGGAAGAAAAGGTTCCAGGGCTAAAAAGATTTGATGATGATAAACTGGTTGAGTTTCTTTTTTTAGTGATAATTTTCCTGACAATGAATGCTTCCTTTTACAAGCTCCCAATAGCTAGGTTTTGGATAATAAATACTGAGATAATGAGAGGTCCTGTATTCAGGAAATAATAGTAGTAATGTCAAACATTATTGAGCATTTACTATGTGGAAGGCACTTATCTGCTTTCTGCATATGAATTCATTTAATCTTCACAAAATCCTTTGAGACGTGCCAGTGATTATTGTTTCCACTTTGCAGACTAGGAAATTTGGAGCTATGGCCCATTGCGGTTGAGATACTGTAGCTTCCTCAAAAATCTTTGAAGGTTCCCTGCTTCACAGTGTGTTCATAGAGTTTTGGCATGTTTTACTAAGAAAGTAGAAACTATATTTTTAAACCAATGGTCAGGTCATATGGCGTAGGATGGAATATTTGAAATTTGCCAGTTATAAATAAGAGTGTGTCAAGCTTTAAACACGGTAAATATGATTTTATCAAATAATTAAGGGTGTTGGGAAGCTAGTTACATAAGCACACAGGCCTTTTTGGTTTTAGTGAAACAAATACTTTGTATATTGACATTTTGTACTGATAGTAAGTAAAATTTTTTTCTATTTTGTAAGTTTGGCTATATTTGTTTATAACTGATTTTTTTTCAAATAGAACTCGTGATAAATTATCCTTAATGCTTAATAAACTACATTGTTCTTTTAAATTCCTTTTAGGATGGAGAGCAACACATCATCATCTTTGGAGAATTTAGCGACGGCACCTGTGAACCAGATCCAAGTGAGTGATGTGGGAGATGATTGAAAAACTTTCCTCTGTAGAAAAAGAATTGTCCCTTATATATTTAATATGCTTATTCAATATCCAAACTTGAGATAGTTCAGCAAATGAATTAAGAGATTAATATTTATTTTAAAATCTGCTATGAAAATCATCCTTGTGACTAAGAAGTCTGGATCATTTTGGTAATTAAAATGTATGAGATTTATTCTTAATGAAGTCTTCACTCCTCTAAGTTGGATAATGAGGTTGGCTGCTCCTTTTCATCATACCCACTTGAGGTCTAGTGTTGATACCAGTCAAGCTGCCCTTAGCTAGGGATCCTATTTGATTTTGGCCTGGGCAGCAGTTTAACAGTTTTCTTTGTTAGTACAGAACGTAGTGTGCGGTAGTTACTCCATAAACCATCCTCTCAGGGATAGGACTTATTTTCCTCTTTCTTTTACTGAGAAGCTTCGTTAATTCTGCCTTAGAAAATCTCTTACATGTATGTTTTTCTTCCCTTGCAACCTACAAGACATATCCATTTTTTCTCTCTTGCTCACCACTCACTACTACCACAAACAAAAAAAATTTCTGCCTTTAGTTGATTTGGCTAAACTCCTAGCTGTTGAATATAACTGTGAGGGAATTGCTTTTTTGTTTGTTTGTTTGTTTTGTTTTGTTTTGAGGCAGAGTCTCTCTCTGTTGCCCAGGCTGGAGTGCAGTGGTGCGATCTCAGCTCACTGCAACCTCTGCCTCCTGGGTTCAAGCAGTTCTGCCTCAGCCTCCCTAGTAGCTGGGATTACAGGTGTCCACCACCACACACAACTTATTTTTGTATTTTAGTAGAGATGGGGGTTTCACCATGTTGGCCAGGCTGGTCTTGAACTCCTGACTTCAAGCAATCTACCTGCCTCAGCCTCCCAAAGTGCTGGGATTACAAGCATGAGCCACCGTGCCCGGCCTGAATTGCCTCTTTTAAAGTAAAAATACAACATCATGGAACATACAGTCAGGGCGAGCTTGAGAAGAAGTGGGAAGAGGGTTCTAGAAACCCTAACGCTGTCATCTTTAGTTTCAGCTCACTTTGGAATCTCTTCATCAGTGTCTAATACATGTCAGAGCCCTGGAAGCTCATCTCTCCCTACATGATGGTGTCAGTGTGTCTGTAACCTGAGGCAGCATGGTGGAGGGAAGAGCACTGGCTTTGGTGTTGTGACGAGGTTGACTCAAATCCCAGTATTACGAACCACTCAGCCTTAGTTTTGTCCTCCGTAAGATGGATTCATTAATACAGCTCTGGTATGGCAGGCCTTCCCTAGGATGGACTTTTATACTAAATATTATTAGTAAACACAAGGGAATCATAAAAATAGACCAACTTGCAGACAGCTGGGCTAAAACTCAGGACCCTTCTGACACCCAAGGGTGCGTATAACTTCTGAAGCATGGGTCTTAAACTTTCTGGTTTTTGGCCTTCATCTTGAAGGTACTGCTTATGATCCACCAGAAAAGAACAGACTAGACAGGCTGGGCACAGTGGCTTATGTCTGTAATCCCAGCACTTTGGAAGGCCGAGGCAGGTAGATTGCTTGAGCCTAGGAGTTCAACACCAGCTTGGGCAACATGGCAAAACCCTGTCTCTACAAAAAATATCCAGGTATGGTGACACATGTCTGTGGTCCCAGACACTTGGCAGGCTGAGGTGGGAGAATCACCTGAGTTCAGGAGGTTAAGGCTGCAGTGAGTTAAGATCGCGCCCTTGTACTCCAGCCTGGACGACAGAGTGAGAGTCTGTCTCAAAACAAAATAAAACAAAACAAAACAAAACAAAAACCTACACAAATGTCTGGGTGCTAAATCCATCCATTCAAAATCTTTTGAAGGACCCAGGCATTCATATGTTTAGAAACAAAAAACAAAAAGAAAAACTTCATAGGCTGTGTGGATGCATAGCAGAATCTCATAGCCATTGTGGTAAAGGCCTGGAAGGTAGTTTTCAAACCAGGCTGATATCGTAATTATATGGAGAAGTTTTTAAAAAATACAGTTTTCAACTTCTACCTCAAACTCATTGAATCAGCATTTCTGGAAGTAGCTTTTCCTGAATTAAGAGTATGACAATACCTTATCAAGAGAGTAATGACAGCTTTTGTACTATAAAGGTATATAGGAAGGGATAGAAGTAGAGGGGTAAGCCTTACATTTTAAGAAGAAATCATATACCATTCCTTACCGTTGAAAGTTACAGAATAGAAGGTAAGTAGTTAACTCCTGAATACCTACTGAATATTTGAAAAGAAGTATAATGTTTTAGGGCTGGGCGCGGTGGCTCACGCCTGTAATCCCAGCACTTTGGGAGGCTGAGGCGGGTGGATCACCTGAGGTCAGGAGTTTGAGACCAGCCTGGCCAACATGGTGAAACCCCATCTCTACTAAAAAACAAAAATTAACTGGCCGTGGTGGCAGGTGCCTATAATCCTAGCTACTCGGGAGACTGAGGCATGAGAATCGCTTGAACCCGGGAGGCGCAGGTTGCTGAGATCGTGCCACTGCACTCCAGCCTGGGGGACACAGTGAGACTTTGTCTCAAAAAAAAAAAAAAGGAAAAGAAGTACAATGTTTTGGTTTTTTTGTTTGTTTTTTTTTGAGACAGAGTCCACTTACTGTGTTCCTCAGGCTGGAGAATCACTGGAACCACCTCCCTGGTTCCAGTGATTCTCCTGCCTCAGCCTTCTGAGTAGCTGGGATTACAGGGATGTGCCACCACGCCCGGAAACTTTTGTGTTTTTAGTAGAGATAGAGTTTCACCATTTTGGCCAGGCTGGTCTCGAACTCCTTACCTCAGGTGATCTGCCCGCCTCAGCCTCCCACAGTGCTGGGATTACAGGTATGAGCCACTGTACCCGGCTGAAAAAGGAGTATAATGGAGATTAAATATCTGGACTGTAGAGCCAGATTTGCCTGGGTCTAATCCCAGCTCTTCCACCTATTAGCTGAGAACCATGAACAAATTGTTGATCTTCCTCTGTACCTCACTTTCCTCAACTGTGAAGTGGGGACAATAATAGGACCTACCTCAGGATTGTAGTGAGGTTTAAATAACCCAGTGAAGATAAAAGTGTTGAGAATAGTACCTGGCACACAGAAATGGTTGCTGTATATGAATTGGCTACGATTATTATTTATTGTTATTGCTCTATGCCAGGCACTTTTTGTTACATCTTTTTTCCTAATAACATTGCTTTGAAATGAAAAATATCCTCAATCTGCAGATGAGAAAAAATAGATGATGCTTAGTTTGAGCCCAGAATCATGAGACCAAAACCCATACCCTTTCCATTATATCTTAATTTCTTTCCAAATGGTAATGTCTAGAATTAAAATGATTTTTTGTGGTTTTATTTCAGGAAACAATTTCCGATAATTGTGTGGTGATTTTCTCAAAAACATCCTGTTCTTACTGTACAATGGCAAAAAAGCTTTTCCGTGACATGAATGTTAACTATAAAGTGGTGGAATTGGACCTGCTTGAATATGGAAACCAGTTCCAAGATGCTCTTTACAAAATGACTGGTGAAAGAACTGTGAGTATATCCTCTGCGGTGCTGTTCCTCGTTAATAGGTTGTAAACTACATCACCCAGAGCCTAGAACCCTGTGTTAGGAAAATGAGCCAGACATTCTCTGAGGATAGATAAAGCAGCTGCAGATCTAGGAACCAGATTCTTAGAATAGGAAAGAGCAGAGTTGATTTATTTTATTTTTATTCTGTGTGTGTGTTTTGATTGGGGTTGATGAGTAGTGTTATTATGAGTGCTTGTCTATGGATCTTTGAGTTCCTCTTGGAGCTCTTGGCAAGTTGAAAGTATTCTTCCTCCCTTTACCTGGGCAATACAGGGGTTGGTCTTCAATTACTTTTCTAATAGGAGTGCTTTAGTGCTCCATGTTTTTAGATTCTTGAAATTTGGATTTTTCCATAATATGCATAATGAGAAAAATGTATAGTGTTACCACTTTCAAGTTTATTGAAGTTTATAGTGCACTCTTTCCCTTCAGTAAACAAATGTAAGAAATAACTAAATATTATTAGTTTGTCTGCTTTAGTTTATCTTTTACATACCGTAGTAATCAGGAAGAAGGGCTTTAGAATCAGATTGTTTTGGATTTGAATCCCAGTCTGTCATGTACCATCATTGTGATTTTGTGCAAGTTCCCGTGCCTCATTTTCCTCCAAAACAGGGCTAAAAATAATACCTGCCTCAAAGGGTAAAGATTTTAAGATTTAATTTGTGAAAGAGCTTTGTGGTGCCAGGCTCATAAAAGTACCCAGAGTTCAAATGTCTCTTATTATGTGAAATGATCTTAGTTCTGATACTAGAGTAAAGCCTAATTCTTCTTTTGTTTGTCCAACAGGTTCCAAGAATATTTGTCAATGGTACTTTTATTGGAGGTGCAACTGACACTCATAGGCTTCACAAAGAAGGAAAATTGCTCCCACTAGTTCATCAGTGTTATTTAAAAAAAAGTAAGAGGAAAGAATTTCAGTGATGTTTATACTAACAAGTTTGCTAGTACAGTGTCAGTTATTTAAAGTGATAATGCCCGATAATGTCTTTTAAATGTTTGAGGATGTTTTAAATACATGCATTGTCTTCACGAAGAAGATGTAAAAATAATGAACAATAAATTGCAGTGGAAACTTCTTCCCACTTGCCAATTCTTGAGAAAAAGGGATGGTATTAAAAAAATGAAAGGTTGGAGTTGTATCAAGATAAGAATGTATTTTATTAGGAATTTACGTATGAATTTTATAACCAAGAGCTAGAAGGTAAGCATTTGAAATTCTTTATTTCCTGTTCAGGAGTTAACTCTTTATCTCACATAGTTTTTAAGTGGTAAGGACTGATGTGTGATTTCTCTTTAAAATTTAAGGCTTTTGCTGATACACTTGTGAACTAGGCAGGAATATCTTATACGATATTGTGAAAAGTCTTCACACTTTGTACTTGTAGAGTAATAGAAGTATATTAAATTTTTAGCATGGAATGAAATTTAGAGAAACTAAATTACTCATTTAATGACTTAATAGTTCAGGGAACAAAACTATACCTATGGGCAGAAATTAAAAGGAGAAGATTTCAGCATTGTATGAGGATGAACTTTTGAAACAGTATAGAAATGTACTTCAGTTGGCATGGGATGGTGGCTCACGCCTGTGATTCTAGCACTTAGGGAGGCTGAGGCACAAGGATCACCTGAGCTCAGGAGTTCGAGATCAGCTTGGTCTACATAGCACGACCCCCATATTTACAACAAATAAACAAAAATTAGCCTGGTGTGATGGCACGTGCCTGGAGTCCTAGCTACTCAGGAGGCTGAGGCAGGAGGATCTCTTGAGCCCAGGAGTTTGAGGTTTTATATATATATATAAAATTTATATAAAATTATATATAAATTTATATCTATATAACTTATATAGATATAAATTTTGAGGTTTTATATATATATATTTGGAAAGCAGAACTCTCCACCTCATAATTTAACTGAAGTACATTTCATATATATATATACACATACACATTTTATATATTAAATGTACTTGAATTAGATTGTGAGGTGGAGAGTTTTGCTTTCCAGAATTTATGTGTATTTAATTTATTTATTTATTTTGAGACAGAGTCTTGCTTTGTCACCCAGGCTAGAGTGCAGTGGTGCAATCTCGGCTCACTGCAAACTCCGCCTCCCGGGTTCAAGCAATTCTCCTCCCTCAGCATCCTGAGTAGCTGGGATCACATGCGCCCGCCACCACACCTGGCTAATTTTTGTATTTTTTAGTAGAGATGGGGTTTCACTATCTTGGCCAGGCTGGTCTCGAACTCCTGACCTCATGATCCACCCGCCTCAGCTTCCCAAAGTGCTGGGATTACAGGCGTGAGCCACTGCCCCTGGCCTCTGAAGAAACATCTTTTATCAACGCTTCCTAGACTAGTTAGGACATAGGGTGAGAGGTGAGTGGTGGGTGGTTCTTGATTATGTTCAGATCTTGAAAGAATTCAACATTAGGGAGAGAAGCCTTATCAAAAGCCTCAAAAACTCTACTGAAGGTAATATATCTGATTCTCACTATGGCTTTATTTAAAATAGGAGAAATAAACCCTTCTAATATCTGCCTCTTAGTCTTCTGAACTTAAACTCGTTGACTAACAAAAGATTTTTACTTTGGAGGGTTTAGCACTGCATCAAAAAGGAAGCAGATCTCTCCTATTTGTTAAACGCTAAGAGATGAAAGAAAATACAATAAATCTGACCTCTTTTTGCCGTATGGCACATTAAATATCTTTGAAAAAAAAACCCAAAACAATAATAACAAAAGCTTGCCACTCTAAAACGTTTAAAATACTGGGCACAATAATAAATTTTAAAAAATGCAAGGCTAAGCAGGTTTTAAAACCTGTACTCTCCAAGAGGAAAACAAAACCAGGAGCAGAATCCAAGGATGTAGGAAAGCACTGAAGCCAGCAGCTCCCTTACTGACAGTGCCAATCGTGGAACGCCAACAGCTTTAGTTTTAACTGTATGCAAGGGGCTGGTTACAAAGCTGGGGGTTAAGGGAGAAAGATTTAGATGGGAGACCACAGCATACCACCACTAAATCTTCAGTTAAAAAAAATTCGTAATATACTTTCAGAGCATAGCTGATGATTTGTCCAGACAGACAAGCGTTCAAATCACTAAAGGTGTAACCATTAAGGTGACTTAACCTCAGAGAACTTCAAGTTTCTTACCAAATGTAGGTAATAGTACTTTCCTTTAGGATTTATTTTTTGAGGAATGGAGATAATACATGTAAATCATTCAGAGTGGTTTTTAATAGACAATACATAATGGCTATTATTAATCACAATGGCTCAGGTTATCTGTGTGTTTTCTTGTGGACACATCAGGGTTTTCCAAGATTCCTACCTGTACCCAGCCAAGAATTTAGGGGGCAGGGGAAGCCTCTGGGGTTTCATGTTGTCTTGGATATTGATTTCCATTTCTTCTCCCTTTCCATACCTTACAGCTGGATAAAAGTAAGAGAATGGTAACTAAGAAAAACTTGTAATTTTTTTCCTCAGTCCTTATTTTTACATTTTTTATTTACTTTTTTTTTTTTTTTTTTTTTTGAGACAGGGTCTCCCTCTGTAGCCCAGGATAGAGAACAGTGGCTCTATCATGGTTCACTGCAGCCTCAAACTCCTGGGCTGAAGTGATCCTCCTACCGTAGCCTTCTGTATAGCTAGGGCTACAGGCACATACCACCATGCTCAACTAATTCTTTTTAGTTTTTTGTAAATATGAGGGTCTTACTGTGTTGCCCAGCAAGATCCCCTTATTTACAACTTTTTAGTTTTGAACTCCTGGACTCAAGCAGTCCTCCTGCTTTGGCCTCCTGAAGTGTTATGATTACAGGTGTAAGCCACAATGCTCGGCCCTTTATTTTAAGATCTGAAATACAAGCTGTTTACTGGAGTTCATTAATATAAAAAACTAGGCCATTTTTCACTTTATCATTAGATAATCAATTTACATTTTAATTGCCAAAATATCTGTAATTGAAAAGCTGTTGAAGAAAAAAAGGGATCTTCTGTACCTGGATTTTACTGTTTACTAATAAAAAATTACCATTTGAACAACATCTTTTAAAGTCAGGTTTTCTTGATAAGGTTTTATATTGTTAAAATGTATTAAATATAGTATGTATAATTTGTGATCCTTCTTGTACAAGTGTTGAAATACAGTGCTGTAAAATCAGCCAAAAGTGTTTTGAAGTTTTGGTGAATATATTCTGATGTAACTTGCTTTCAGTTACCTACAGTTCAGATCTTAGAACTTTTCAGAAAATTTTTATGGGAATTGAGAGAAAAATGTCTGCAAATTGGCACTGAAACAGTGTTTTAATTTGCATAGTTGACTTTTTGTGTTTGGATGATAACTTTTGCCAAAGGCAATTTTGAGTAGATCTTTTCCCAAAAGAATCCTATTTTAAAACTTTAAAGAATTTGTTTTCATTAAATCTAATTATTTTGTTATAATTGAATTCCATGGGTAAAGAATCCTTAACTTCATATACTTTTAATACTTACATGAAACTAGATACATTAAAAGGTCAATGTTTGTTAATTATCAAAACTTAAATTTTACCTTGTTCAAATACAAAAGATTACTAAAGGCTTTAGATTTTTTAAGGCATATTATAACCTTAACATTAGTATTTCTTGAAAGAAATAGACAGACACTTATTTAATGTGCATAGAGTTTATTTGGTACATCTACCAATTTCTACAATAACTGACCAAAAACAGTTCACACAGTGTCCACCTGCACTCCATGTCCAAAATGATTTATTTAGTAGGGTATTTTGCAAGGTTAGAAAGGAGAGAAAAAGGATTTCACAGTATCGGTGAAAACTGTTTTATCATGAAACAAATGTAATACATTAATATATTCATCCATTCCCTATTAGAAAACAGCAAAATTACATTGTTAGGTGTATTATTTACAGTGAAAACTTGGAAGACTTGACAAAGCATCAGTTTATCAACAGACCTAGGAAGCTCCCTGTCCCCTCCTTTCAGGGTCCTTTTCTTGGAAATGAAATAAACTTAAATCAAATTTTACATACCTTTAAGCACCAGCTTGACAATTTAAAGTTTTCTTTCAGTTTTATAAAATACTCCTGCTTTGAAAGGCAAAGTGAATGTAAAAATGTGAATGTAATTAAACAAGTCACTGGCCTGGAAACTTTTTATTGCAATAGTCTTTATGTTTTACTACTATATTCACTTCTTGGAATGAATTTGCTTGTAGGTTTGAAACAAAATATTTGCCTTTTGTCTTGAAAAATTCCCTTAAAAAATTAATTATTTTTGGAACTGTACAACTGCATTTTCATTCAATGTTAAATATGCAACTTGGTCCTTGGATGTCATGTTATAAAGTCCAACCTGTTGGATAACTTGTATAGAAAACAATAAAAAACCTTAAACTATCATAAAATATTACTGATGTTAACAGTCATGTATGTATAACACATCAGTGTGCCTAGATTTTCCTGTTACTGGATGTTTAAATTACCAATGTACAATCAGGTTTTAAAACGTAATACTTAAATTTCCATTCACTATGTAAAATTAAAAGCTCTAAAAGACCCTTTGAGTTCTGTATTTCAGAAACATTAGAACACTATTAAGGCATTATTTAAACAGACCCCAAGGAAAGTAACTAGTATGCCTGAATTACAGAGCAAGTAATATTTTAAGGCAGTCAAAAGGTTCATTTTTTCACTTTAAGGCTCTTGAATACTTAAGTTTATTCTATGTAGACATTATTCTGCGTAATTTAAATATTCATCAAATGGTCAGTTATTGAAATCAAAGCCTTTATATAAAGCAAATGGACAGTTTAGAATTAGATTATAATACCCCACTTCCCACTGGTTTTTATAAAAGATGGTTCTTATATCTCATCCCTTTGGAAAATTTCATTATCAGAAGCTGGCAATAAAAGAAAAACATATAACTGAAATACATTACAGAAGTTATGCCCAGTCACGCCATACCAGATATAGAGAGTCCATATTCAGAGTAACAGTGCAACAAAAACACTTTGAGTACTATTCATTAATTGTATTATTTTTAATCTAATCTGACTACGTATGGATTATGTATAGTTTACGTTACAAATAAAGCCAAGTTTCAATAAGTTTGTTGATACAATATTCCACCAATTATATCTGGTAATGATATTTAAAATAGCAAGGTTTTAATTTCATTTACTGTCTTTATCCGCATATCCATATCTACATCGAAGTGAAACCAGCAGACATATAGCTAATTTTTCCTTTGTTCAAGCATATATTCTGATATCTAAAAGTGCATAAATTTAAACAACTTAAAATGAAAAGTTGGCTGGGTGCGGTGGCTCACGCCTGTAATCCTAGCACTTTGGCAGTCCAAGGCAGACAGATGACGAGGTCACGAGATCGAGATCAGCCTGACCAACATGGTGAAACCCCATCTCTACTAAAAATACAAAAATTAGGTGGGCGTGGTGGTGCGTGCCTGTAATCCCAGCTACTTGGGAGGCTGAGGCAGGAGAATTGCTTGAACCTGGGAAATGGAGGTTGCAGTGAGCTGAGATTGTGCCACTGCACTCCAGCCTGGTGACGGAGTGAGACTCTGTCTCAAAAAAAAAAAAAAAAAAAAAAAAAGAAAAGAAAAGTTAAATATCATTTATGTTCATAAAATTAATGTGGTGCATGGCAGGGCTAAATAAAATAGAAGCAAAGGGAAAAATCTTTTTAGGATGAGAAGGTTAGCTTTTGTATATTTTTGTTGTATATATAAATTCATTCTCAGTGAAAATAATCATCTTAATTTCCACAATAGAATTTTCTAAGATATTCTCCACTAGTTTGTTTCTTTCCACTATTTTCCAATATAACTTGGTATTTTCAGGGTTTAAGGAATTGTGCCATTTATTATAATTTTATTCAAACATTATGCTTAACTACATTATTAGTTTTATGCATGAAAAATACTACCTTAGAATTAAATTTTAACTTCATAATTTTCAAAAAGCAAATAAAAAATGTACCAATTAAAAAAAGCCAAATGTGAGTAAGTTATTTACAAGACTTTTTATGCCACAAGCAATGTATCTCTATATATGCTCAGTGAAATATTTAGTAAACCAAAGATTTTAACAATGGTCTTTATAATTATGGAAATAAAAGCATTGAGACACCTGCTATTTTCTGAAAGAGTAATCAGTTAATTATTTTTCTAACAGTGCTTATATAGTAAGCACTTATCTTTTCAACATAGCTAGATAACATAATTACAAAGGCTGAATAACTGATCTTAAAGGCCACAGAATTTCTGCAAACATTTAATATAAAAGATATACAATATAATTTGATTTGGGAAGAGAGTGTATCAATCTACTTATTGTTCCAAGAAGCCTGCCTATTACTAAGTTAAAAAAGAAAATATGATCTTATACTTGTATGAAACAAAAAGCTATCTGCAAAAGGTTCATCCCAAACCTCTATGTGGGTGACTTTCCTGTCATTCATTTTATTATCCAGATAGAGAAGGACTAGAAAAAGAGGGGACAGAAATGTAAGAAAGGAATTTTAAAAGAAAAAAAAGAGGTAGAAAAGTAATCTTCCAACAAATAAGAGATGAGGAAACAGACATGAAGGAAACAGTAAATAAAATCCAAACAGTAAATACAACTAATTTCATCAATTAACCTGTCATTTGGTTTACAAATTCTTTCTTGTGCATGTTTACACTGATGCCATATGACATTTCTCCAGAGGGGATAGTGCCTTAACAAGCACCCCAAACCTGCAGTATATAAGACTAGAATTTTTCATTTTTGATTACCTACTGTAATAGCATCAGTTACCAAGAAATTTGTTATTTGTGGCTACAATAGGTCAAGTTAAAGTAAGTCCAACAAAACATTACAGTGATTTAGCCTTTAGTTATTTAGGTGTAGCTTTACTATGCTTTTACAGGTGTTTCTCACTTAATTGTGAGACCTTCAAATTTATTCAAGAATCCTACCTTATCTTTCCAAAATAATTTCACATTGTTTCTATAAAATCTAGAAAATAAGAAAAAAAAATCCCTGATGAAAATAGTACTTTACTATTTGTAGATTTACTGGTTACTTTAAAAGATTAAGAGAATGTTTGTTGGCTGGGTGTAGTGGCTCATGCCTCTAATCTCAGCACTTTAGGAGGCCAAGGCAGGAAGATCCCTTGAGCCCAGGAGTTTGACACCAGCCTGGGCAACGTAGTGAGACCTTGTCTCTACAAAAATTAAAAAAAAAAAAAAAAAAAAAAAAAGGCAGGCATGGTAGTGCAGTGCACACCTGTGTTCCTGGCTACTTGAGAGGATCACTTGAGCTTGGGAGGTCAAGGCTGCAGTCAGCGTGATCATGCCACTCCAGCTTGGGTGACAAAGGGATAGCCTGTCTCAAAAAAAAAAAAAAAGTTTGTTAACAGCATTTCCTCAGAGTATAAGCTTGTTTTTCTAGGTCTATCCAAGAAGATCTTAGAGTTGGAGTATATTTTTTCTCCCTCTTTAGTAGAGAATAGTGACTTTTTGGGTAATACTTTAGCTGTGAAAATTTTTCTTCTAAATTTTTCTACTCTGAACAGGAATGTTTTAAAACACTGTTAGGCCTATTGAGTGAGCTATTTTTCTAAAACAGTTTATCTTTCGAAATACATATCTTATTAACAAGAATGTTTTTAACTAAAAAAAAAAAAAAGAAAAAAGAATTCTAACTTGTATTGCAAGCCCTCTTCCCAGTTTCAATTTTTATACAAATATTAAATCACTGATTCTTCTATGATCCAAGCACAGATATGTTACTTTTTAAGGATAAAAAAATCAAATCACTTAGGTTAAACTGGTTGTCTACAGTCACACAGTAAGTTAGATAAAGCAAAGGAGGTGCCAAAGGGTAACACTAAATTCCATTCACTAGCATCTTGCCTCACTAACACGCTCATAAAATAGATTACTAAATTATTAATAAATGGAATTTCCAAGAACTTTCAACTAATAAAGGGTGGGATTATAAGATTAGTTTTTGTTTTACTAATTACAACTATATCCTGGAACTATTTACATATTACCTAGGAAATAAAGTTTATTCTTCTAGGATTGTTTTTAAAAGCAGTATTTTCCCAAATATTAATTTAACAGTAATCCTAAAAGTAACTCAGGAAATAAAAAACTTGTTTATCACTTCAGTACATTTTATTCATAATGAGGTAAAGTTTTTGTTTTTTCTCTATATATGTAGATATATATAGCAACACAGGTTAATTGTGCTTGAGGATTCCTATGAATTACAAGATTATACATGTTCCCATTCTGTTTTTCTACTCCTAAAGCAATCATGTATATACATTATTTCCTAATAACTCAATAAAGTAAAAGTCTTAAATAATTTTATTTTATCCTCTACTCTTCTGAGATCATGTATTCCCATGTTGTGGGGAAATAAATTCTGGCACAGAAATGAAGAGACCAAGATTTCTAGGTCATAGTACTTCAAAATCACACTCTGTCTTGGACCTCAGCTCTCTAACAAAAATTTAAAAATTAGCTTTTAGGTTTCTAAGGTTTCTTCCAGCTCGAATGTGCCATGATTTGAAAAGTTACCTTCTGTGGTAGCTTCTCCTACTTATCATTTCTTTCTTAAATGTTACCCTAGTCCATTTAATTAGAGCTACCTAAATATTTCAGAAAGGTCATATCCATCCAATCTTGTATCCTTGATGGATTTAATATTAACTTATAGATATAGTTGTCTAAAAGTATTATGGAAATAGTACACAACTGAAGGTAATGCATTTTTGTACTATATTTAACATTTCTATTAGGAATAAAATGATCATGTTATAATTTTTAAGATATTGGGTTTACTTAAAGAATTCAGTAACTATTACATAATTCTATTAGTCTCTTTAAACTTTAAATTCAATCTGAACGTAATATTTTAATGTGTCAAAGGCAGCTAATATATTCAGTTCAATGCTTGACAGGGTTAAAAACGTGAACAACATCAGAAGCAATGCATATCTGGAGTGGGGGTGAGGGTGCTATGAACTTTGGTGAACAAAAATATCTCAGGTAAATCACACTTAAAAACTGATACCAGTTGCCTTGAAGGAATGGGTACGTATCAAAACCAGCATTAATATGTCAAATAAATTTGAAAGGAACATTGTCTTATTCTCAGAGCCCAAATTTCACATAAAACAGAAGAAAATATGTACAGAAATCCTCAGACTACTAAAGTCCCCCTTTCCCAAAAAACATAAACCCTCTAACCCCCAAGCACCTAAAAGGCTATAGTTTACATTAACTACAGTTTGACTTTTCACATAACAGTGAGAAGGATCTTACAAACCCTCAGTAAATCTTCAATTAATATTTAGAGAACAACAGATATGCAAACAGGTTTTATGTGTAAGCTACCTTAGACGAACGTAATAAAATTGTGAGCAAAGATAATGGCATTTCAATAGACCGCTTTAATGTTAAACCTCACAATGAAGGATACTTGCTCAATAAAATAATGCACTTTAGTGTAATGAAAAGTTTCATACATACAAATAATATTGAAAAAAATTCCTAGTGACTGGCTAGCTGGTAATATGCTACTCAAAAATTGCCTTTCAAACCTAAAGGACCTAGATTGCTTTATTATTTCTTTACACTATCAAAGAAGAATATTTTGCCACAAAATGAATAATGGACAAAGAGGCCATTGACATGTATACTTTTAAAAATATTGACTAAAAAAATAGTTAAAAGTAAAAAATTTTATTTTAAAAGTAAAGAAAAAGCTAAACTGGTTATAATTGAGATTTTAATTGTTATACTTTGTGAATCAGGGGGAGTTAAGTGCTTGAAACATTTTATATTATTTTCACTTAAGAGTATGAAAAAAAGTGTGAGACTACATCTGGCTATGTTATTATAATTCAGAGGAAATCATTATCAAGTCACACCCCTTTTAGCAATAAAATATAACAAAGCAAAAAAAAAAAAGCAAACCAAATAGAATCCCTCAGCCAACACAAACTTAGTCTATTCTTAGGGGTTGCCGTGATGTTTCTGATTAATGGTAACATATTCCACAAGTGCAAATAAAACATCAGAAATAAAATATCTTTTTCACTGAATAAGAAAGCTGTTATTTGTGTGATGTTAGTAAAAGTCTGAAAGGAATTTGTAAAACTCATTCATAATTTAATCAAATGCCTTATTTTTTTTTTTTTACCCCCTTAGTATAAAAGTTTACAGATGAGTTTCATATTCCATCACAGTTATATGGTCTAGTGCATTTCAGAGTATTTGGACATTATCAAAGCTGTCCTTTCCCAATGAAAACATTTAAGAAAATGTTAAGCACTTCTCAAGTGACATGATGTGGAATTACACTTTTTGCTCTTACCTCTTAAGTACACACGTATTATTCAACAAAGCAAAACTATTTTACAGTGTCTATTAACAAAAAGTTCTCTATTAGATAGAGGAAACTACAGTATCCTGAAGCTATTTCCCCAAGAGCTAGTTTAGTAGATAGACCTTTGGGCCCATCTTATTTTTCCTTCTTTTTTTCTTTTTTGGTAAGGTAACTTTCCATTATGCACATACTATACCATCATCATTCATTGGGTGGAGATTAGCTGGGAAGTAGCTGTATATTTTTAGTGAGATCACTGATGGCAATGGATCTCTGGATCGTGCTGCTGCTTATGGTTAAATCATATCTAATGTGAAATTTCGAATTACATCCAGAGCTCCAGTATCAAAGCCACACATATCCAACATGCCTCTATCATCTGGGTCTGCAATGGTAAAACCATTTGATGTCATTCCACAAACAATCAATTTAGCTGGAATATCCATTTTCTGTAGAAAAAGACCAAAATACATATTAAAAACATATATGTAAGGAAACGCAAAATACCTCCAAAATTAAAACACTTTAACACTTCTCTACCAGAGCTTTTTAAATACGAAGACATTTTTTTTGGGGGGGGTCAATCTTTTAAGGCTAGAATATGGGAGTTTTAGAAGAATGGACAATAAAATTGTATAGAATCTGCCTGAAATTTCTACTTCTCTCATCAATTACTTTACTTGTTCTATGGGCTGCAGTGTACATTATTGAGCAGCCTAGGCACTTTGTACTTATGAAACCTGTCAGGGTATTAAGGGTGCCAGATATTTTTATCAACATATCAAATGCTGGGGCAGTGTGTATGAGTATATATAAATATAAGAACTTATCTCTCTGGGATGATCAACTTTTGGCTGATGACTTTGATATGTGCGATATACACACGTTCCACGTTAAGAACTTGTCCTCTACAGCTACATGTAAGATTAAAATGGAATTTTTGAGAAAACCAACAATCACTGAATGTATACACGTGAGAAACTACAATGCACTCTTTAAATAATACATCTACCGTAACTGTTAAAACAACTCTAAGAGGTAAGTAACTTACTATGATGTAGATCAGTTAAATAATTTGCTCAGGTCCACACAGAGTAAGAGAAAGACTCGGGACTCACAACCCAACAGTCTTTACATTCTATCCTGGTTGAGCAGTGCCTCATGGCTGTAATCTCATGCTTTGGGAGGCCAGAATTTCAAGTTACAGTAAGCTGTGATAGCACCATTGCACTCCAGTGATGGAGACCCCATTTCTTAAAAAAAAACAAAAAACAAAAAAACTATTCCCTCACCTGCAGCTTTCAAACTTGAGCCTGCATCAGAAATCCTCTGGAGGGGCCGGGCGCGGTGGCTCACGCTTGTAATCCCAGCACTTTGGGAGGCCGAGGCGGGCGGATCACGAGGTCAGGAGATCGAGACCACAGTGAAACCCCGTCTCTACTAAAAATACAAAAAATTGGCCGGGCGTGGTGGTGGGCGCCTGTAGTCCCAGCTACTCGGAGAGGCTGAGGCAGGAGAATGGCATGAACCCAGGAGGTGGAGGCTGCAGTGAGCCGAGATCGCGCCACTGCACTCCAGCCTGGGCGACAGAGCGAGACTCTGTCTCAAAAAAAAAAAAAAAAAAAAAAAAAAGACATCCTCTGGAGGGCTTGTTAAAACACAGTTCCAACATCAGAGTTTCTGATTCAGCAGGTCTCTGATGGGCCTCAGGAATTTGCATTTCTAATAAGGTCGCAGGTGAGGCTAAGACTGCTGGTAGGGAAACCACACTTTGAGAACCACTACTCTTCATCAACAAGTTCTATTTCTACTTCTAGTCACACTAGCCATATTTTAAGTGCTCAAAAGTCCCATGTGACTAGTGGCAACCCATATTGGAGAGTGAAGATTTATGTCATTTCAGAAAGCTCAACTGGAGGATACTGATTAGAACAGCCATGTCCATAAAACATAGAGCATAGATTATAGCTTTAATTTTATGTAATCCTTTTGCAAAACTCACTAATAAGACTTTCAGTTTTTCAAAAAGCACACTGAATTATTAAAACTTACAGCTAAGGTAAAACAAATACTCTGATTATTACCAAAAATACTGTTTGCAAAGGATATTCTTAGTAATGTTTAGCAATGGAAACTGGTTAAAATAAATTATATGTGTGTAACCAATACTTTTTCTTATTTTAAGTACTGCTGAGTCTATAACGGACATTGACTCCTATATAAGATACAGAACTACTTGTAGTAACATTTTTTGAAAAACATAAGTGAATAAGAATCAAGAATGGCCAGGTATGGTGGCTGTAATCCCAGCACTTTGGGAAGCCAAGGCTGGAGAATCGCTTGAGCCTAGGAGTTTGAGACCAGCCTGGGCAACATGGTGAAACCCCATCCCTACAAAAAATTAGGTGGGCGTGGTGGCATGCTCCTGTAGTCCCAGCTACTTGGGAGGCTGTGGTGGGAGAATCACTTAAGCCTGGGAGGTTGAGGTTGCAGTGAGCTATGACTGAGCCACTGCACTCCAGCCTGGGCAACAGAATGAGGTCCTGTCTCCAAAAAAAAAAAAAAAAAAAATCAAGTATTAAAATAATATTTATTATTTGGGTGAGGAACCATATTAGAATTTGTTTTACCTTTCGATACTCCCCCAGAGCAATAGCAGGATGGACACCTCCAGCAAAGGTCTCATTATCAGTGAATACAATGAAGACATCAGCAGGTGTGTTTGTCTTCTGAGCCCAGATCATTGGAAGAGAGCAATCAGTTCCACCTGCTGGGATCTAATTCAGAACAAAAGCATGAATAAATAAGTAAATAAATCCTTAAAAATACTAGTTTTTACAGTATCATTTTGTTTAGCACCAATATATACAGCCTTCCCAAAGCCTGCATATATATTTTCAGTTTTGTACTTGTCATGAGTAAATTAAGACAAAAAATTTTGTTCGCACAGATTAATACCATACATGACATCAATATAAAATCATTCTATATGTTATGTAAACTTAACTAGGTAAACTTAAAAAACACAGTTTCTTACCTGACTCATAGCCATTAAAACCTGTTGTAAGGTCATATCTGTAGTCACTGGACATGGTACCATTTCATCGGAAAAAGCAACTACATAAGAATCTTTTTCTGTTCGTGTGACAACCTGAAAAATTCAATGGCAGTAATTTTCAGCAAATTTGGGGGGAAACACAATATTTTCAATTTTATCCAACTTCATGTTTAAAAGAAACACTGATGTTTATTTCTTAACCTTTTATTAGTGTGTTTTAGAACTATACAGTAACAGTAGTACAGCTTTCAAAGTACTTTCACAAAAAAATTGGCTGTCATGACTATCCTTTGAAGAAAATACAGTAAATATTATTCTCATTTTATTAGATAAGAAATAAAGCCCCAGTAAAGAAGCTAAAAAGTTTGCCTACTATTCATCTGTTTGTTACTCACTGACAGTCAGGATAGAACTAAAGTCTTTAGATACTCCTAGTTCCCAGATCTTTTAAGCTTCAAATAATTAAATAATTTAAGCATTATTTTTAAAATAAATTTTTAAAAAATGTCTTTTTTTCATTTTATCTAAGCATTATCTACTTCCTAAAAAATCCATTAATATTTAATCTTTTGTTGTAAAAATTAAAATTTCTATTCTGCTTGTTCTTTGGACATACTTTTTCAACACACTAAACACTTTGGCTTTACACAATTATCTTTAAATATAAAATTTTAAATGTGACAAGCTGAAATGACAGAAAAAAGTGAAAACATAATTCTTAATCATTATTAATCTTACAGTTTTGCTCTATAGTAAAACATGTTTTTAGAGTGGCAAAATTGTCTTAGGTGTTCTCACCATGCACATTGCTGCAGCAACTGTACTAGCGTTGAGTATACTACCCAAAACTCTTTGGTTCATAGAAGCACTGACATCAACAGCTAGTAAGAAACGTTTTCCAGTTGGTTCAACTGTCTACAGAGAAAACAAAACAATCATTAAAAGCATAACAGAAATTATAAATAGACTAAATTTCTAAATCATATTTACTTATTATCTTACATTAAAAAGACTGATAAAAGGCCTTCAGATTTTTGATATACCAATTGATAACTATTTAAAAATGCTCATCTGGCATAGCAGCTATGACTGAAAATTAAAAAAAAAATAATAAAAATACTTAGCTTTTACAGGTAAAACAAAGGAAAAAAGAACCTATTCAACAATTTTAGTTAAATAAGTCACCATCCTATTTTTAAAATCTTTCCTCATTGAAGTAAAATGCGAATTTTTAGTAAGAAAGTTTTATTGTGGTAAAATATAACATAAATTTGACCTTTTAAACCATTTTTAGATGTACAATTCGGTGGCATTAAGCACATTCACAATGTTGTGTAACTATCACCTCTATCTATTTCAATAACTTTTTCATCATCCCAAATAGAACTTGTACCAATTAGGTAATAACTCCCCATTGCCATGTCTCTCCCTAGCCCCTGGCAACTTCTATTCCACTTTCTATCTCTATAAATTTTCCTGCTGTAGATATCTCATATAATGGAATCATACTATACTTGTCCTTGTTTGTCTGGCTTATTTTACTTAGTATAATCTTTTCAAGATTTATCCATGGTGTAGCATGTATCAAATTTAATTCTTTTCTAAGGCTGAATAATATTCCATCATATATACCACATTTTGCTTATCCATCTGCTGATGAACATTTGGGTTGTTCATCAAAATCAGTTGTATGTCTATATACTAGCAATGAACAATTCAAAAAAGAAAATTAAGAAAACATTTGTTCACAATACCATCAAAAATAAAAGACAAGAATACATTTAACTCTTGGCTATCATGAATAATGCTACTGTGAATATTGGTATACAAATACCTGTCTGAATACCTGTTCTCAATTCTTTTGGGTATATACCTAGAAATGGAATTGCTGGATGGTATGGTAATTCTACGTTTAACCTTTTGAGAACTGCCAAATTGTTTTCCACAGGGGCTACACCGTTTTACCATTTTACATTCTCATCAGAAATACACTAGGGTTCCAATTTCTCCACATCTTCCCCAACTCTTGTTTTCTGCTTTTTTGGTATTAGCTATCCAACTAGATGTGAAGTAGTTATCACACTGTCATCTTGATTTGCATTTCTCTGATTATTAATGATGTTGAGTATTTTTCATTTTTTTTTGGTTCGTTTTTTGAGATGGAGTTTCACTCTTGTTGCCCAGGGTGGAGTACAATGGCACAATCTCAGCTCACTGTAACCACCACCTCCTGGGTTCAAGAGATTCTCCTGCCTCAACCTCATGAGTAGCTGGGATTACAGGCACCCGCCACCACACTCAGCTAATTTTTTTGCAGTTTTTTTTTTTTTTTAGAGACGGGGTATCACCATGTTGGCCAGGCTGGCCTCGAACTACTGACCTCAAGTGATCAACCCATATCGGCCTCCCAGTGCTGGGATTACAGGCATGAGCCACTGCACCTGGCCCTTTTCATGTTCTTATTACTCCTTTGTATATCATTAGAAAAATGTCTATTCAAGTACTTTGCCCATTTTTAAATTGGGTAGTTTGTACTTTTGTGGAATTTGTAGTTTTCAGTATTCTGGATATTAGGCCCTTATTGGATATATGGTCTGCAAATATTTTCTCCCATTGTGTAGATTATCTTTTAACTGTCTTGATAGTATCCTTTAATATACAAAATGTTTAAGTTTGATTTATTTTTTCTTTTGCTGCCTGTGTTTTTGGTGTTTTCTAGTTTTAGCTCTTAAGTTTAGTCACTGATCCACTTTGAACTAATTATTGTATTTGGTGTAAGATAATGGTCCAACTTCATTCTTTTGTATGTGGATATGCAGTTTTCCCAACACCATTTGTTGAAGATTTTCCTTTCCCCAGTCAATCATCTTGGCACCCTTATCAAAAGTCAACGGACATCCAGGTGCAGTGGTTCACGCCTGTAATCCCAGCACTTTGGGAGGCCAAGGTGGGCGGATCACTTGAGGCAAGGAGTTCAAGAACAGCCTGGCCAACACAGTGAAACCCTGTCCCTACTAAAAATGGAATAAATTAGCTGAGTGTGGTGGTGCATGCCTGTAATCCCAGCTGCTTGGGAGGCTGAGGCATGAGAATCACTTGAACCCAGGAGGTGGAGGTTGCAGTGAGCTGATATTGCACCACTGCACTCCAAACTGGGTGGCACAGTGAGACTCTGTCCCAAAAAAAAAAAAAAAAAAAAGTCAACTGAACATATATGCGAGGTTTTATCTCTGGACTCTCTATTTCATTGGTCTATATGTTTATTCTTTTGCCAGTGCCACACTGTTTTGATTACTGCAGCTTTGTAGTAACTGAAAGAGTTACTGAAGAGTCCTCCAGGTTTGTTCTTTTTTTAAAGATTGTTTTGGCTATTTGGGGTCACTTGAAATTTCTTAGGAATTTTAGAATGGGTTTTTCTATTTCTGTAAAACATGCCATTGGGATTTTGAAAGGGATTGCATTCAATCTGTAGATTGGGTGCTTTGGATAGTATTGTCTTCTTAACAATATTAAGTCTTCCAATCTATAAACACAGATGTGTTTCTATTTATTCATGACTTAATTTCTTTTAGCAATGTTTTGTAGTTCTCAGTGTATAAGTCTTGCAGCTTCTTAAATTTACTCCTGTCTTTTATTTTTTGATGATACTGTAAATGGAAATGTTTTCTTAATTTCTCTTTTTGGATTGTTCATTGCTAGTATACAGAAATACAACTGATTTTTATGTGTTGGTTTTATACCCTGTAACTTTGCTGAATTCATTTGTTAACTTTAGGATTTTCTAAATACGAGATCATGGCATCTGAGGATAATTTTACTTCTTTCTTTCCTATTGCAATGTCTTTATTTCATTTTCTTGCCTTATTACTAGAACTTCCAATACTATGTGGAATTAAAGTGGAAAAATTGGGCATCCTTGTCTTTTTCTTGATTTTAGGGAAAAAGCTTACAATCACTCACCATTATGACATTAGCTATGGGGTTTAAACATTTTTGTTTTTTAAATCTCTGGCCTTTATCATGTTGAGGAAGTTCATTTCAGGTTTATATAGTGGTTTTATTTTTCATCATGAAGGAATGTTGAAATTTGTGAAATGCTTTTTCTGCATCGGTAAGATGATTATGTGGTTTTTGTCACTTCATTCTACTAATGTGATGTATTACATTGATTGGTTGTCATATGTTGTATTATCTTTGTATGCCAGGGATGAATATCACTTGGTTATGGTGTGTAATCCTTTTATTTTGCTGCTGACTTTGGTTGCTAGTATTTTGTTATATAGCAAGATGTTTTAGCTTGTGTCTTTGATGTGAGATTTCCATTACTAAAAAAACTCATTTTTTATCAAGACTGATGAGATCTATCTACCAATTAATGGGGAAAACAGAGGACCAAGTCAAAGGACCTGATAGTAAAGCAAATTTCTAAAGTTAGTGATATGGGTTGGATTTGTGTCTCCACACAAATCTTATGTTCATTGTAATCCCCAATGTTGAAGGTGGGACCTCGTGGGAGGTGACTGGATCATGGGGGCAGTTTCTAATAGTTTAGCACCATATCCCCCCTTCTGCCATGATTGTTGATATGGTTTGGCTGTGTCCTCACCCAAATCTCATCTTGAATTGTAGTTCCCATAATCCTCACATGTTCAAGGGTGGGACCAGGTAGAGATAATTGAATCATGGGGGCGATTTCCCCTATACTGTTCTTGTGATAGTGAATGAGTTCTCACGAGATCTGATAGTTTTATAAGGAGCTTCCCCCTTATGCTCATCACTTCTTCCTGCCGCCATGTGAAGAAGGATGTGTTTGCTTCCCCTTCTGCCATGATTGTAAGTTTCCCAAGGCATCCTCAGAAACAGGGCAGTAGCCACTGTGCTTCCTCTACAACCTGTGGAACCATGAGCTGATTAAACCTCTCTTCTTTATAAACTACACAGTCTCAGGTATTTATTTATAGTACTGTGAGAACTAACAGTAACTTAAAAGTTACCAAAATGATCTTAGAATAATTAGTTGCTACCCAAGGGTAAAGAGAAATACTTTACTCATAAACTTACGTGATATTAATTATATACCCACCACATATGAACTAAAGAAAAACAAATGAATACCTAATTAAAAAATGATTAAACTATTAATACCACCTTTAAAATGTATTATTACAAAAGATATTAAGTCTTGAGTCATTTGTTTTAAAACAAAAATCATATCACTACCTTAAATGTTTTATAAAAAGCAGCATCCAATGCATTCAAAATTTCTTCATCAGGGCGCCACTTCAGTTTTCCTCTGAGCCCATGACCTGTCTTGTAAGTTTCTAATGCGATCAAAATATGAAATGGATGTATACGAGCCTAGAAACAAAGTATAAGGAAAATTTTAGCAAAAAATAGTGATTATGTATACTCCTTAGATTTTTGTGTTATTGTAGCTAATAACTACATTTCATACAGAAAAGAGAAAAATGAAAATGTATTAAACTTACACTTAAGAGCCATAATGCAATTTGGTATAATGAACATCTCGAAATACCTTAAAAATGCACTGGCGGCATTTCTAAAATTTAGGAGCCACTTTTTCAGTTAGTAGTAGCTAACAAAGACAGTGATAATGCTTACCTTTTTTAATAGTTTTTCATTACACAGTTTTTCACATACTAAAGATACTTCTGAATTTCCTGGTTCAAGTACTGAATTAGCAGTCATCTTTCCTAGATTCCTTAGTAATGCAGTAAGAGGCATTTCTTGTAACAAAGCCTTCCATACCTATTGCAGTAACATAGGCAGAAATACCAGGAATTAAGGGAAAATAAATCAGTATAACATACCTATATCAAAAAATATTCATAATATAGTCTCTGAGGCTTTCATTTGGGGTTCAAAGTACTTTCACAGAATGAAAAATGTCTAAGTCAAAGGCTTATCAAAAAAGCTAACTTGTTTTTTACTAGAAAAAGGATGTGAAGTATATTTTATGAAGGAAATGCATAGATGATTTTTTTTTTAATTAGCAAGGCAGTAGATTTTCTGGAGTGAAACTAACACAAATGCCACCTACATCATGTTGGACATCATGGTAGGTGTTTTAAATAGACATTAATTTCAAGATATATTTTAAATAATTTCTTTTTAAAAGTATAAATATATAGCTACCCCAAGTTTATCCTTTTAGCACCTACAGTAAATTACTCATGTTTAATCACATGCTGTAACATATAATTCACTTACCTCTTTAGACTTTAAGTGATTTGTTAAAAGATGTTCTCTAACTAATCTATGTTCTTCTATTAGATGAATGACTTCTAGCTCATCTCTTGTGCGCTTCACTTTCTCTACAGCCTCCAGATACTTTAATAATTTTTCAGTCTCCGCAGAGAGTGCTTTTTCTTTATACAATTCATGAACTTCTTTCCAGCCCTTTGTAATATATTTGGTCACAATTGCAAGTCCTTTAACAAGATAAAGAATTGAAAAAGCATGCAGGATTACCAAGCAAAAAATAGAACATGTTTCCTCAAAATGCATTATATGATCAATATAACCAGATACACAAGAGTTAATGCCCTTACACTGGGATGCTGCTTTCCATGATATAACAATTAAGCAAATGGGGTGAAATAATTTTCTCATTCCATTATTACTATTTAAATATGAGACTTTAGAGTAAAAAAACCTGTATCCTGAGTATTTTATTATAGAAGCTTTTCTTTCTTTTCTTTTTAAAGACACCAGCATTAGAAAGTTTCAGGTCCATAATCTCAGAACAACTCATAAGAGTACAGATCTATCTCAATTAATATTGTATTGTATTGTATTATATTATATTCATTATATTCACTTGTCTCTTTTTGCTGTTGAATAAAATATATATATTTACAAACAGCAGAAGTAAGTAGAAGTGGACAGGTAGGTAGGTTCTTTTACACTGTGTTTTAATAGCTGAGAAGTATACTGGTCAAAAAAAAAAAAAGAAACAGTAACTTGTTAATTCCCTCCACAATTTCTTCCAATTGAAGCAAAAGAAAAGAGCCTTGGATTGGGGGTGAGAAAATCTGGGTTCTAGCCTATACTATGCCAATAAATGCTGGTCTTTCTGGGTCTTAGTTTCACCACTTCTGTAAAACAGCAGGGATTGGATTACAACATTAAAATGTCTATGAGGGATGGACAAATAAAATAAATAAAACCACCACGGTGAGGCCAGGCACCATGGCTCACGCCTGTAATCCTAGCACTTTGGGAGGCCAAGGCGTGTGGATCACCTGAGGTCAGGGGTTCGAGAACAGCCTGCCCAACATGATGAAACTCCGTCTCAAAAGCTGAAACTGGATCCCTTCCTTACACCTTACACAAAAATTAATCCAAGATGGATTAAAAACTTAAATGTTAGACCTAAAACCATAAAAACCCTAGAAGAAAACCTAGGCAATACCATTCAGGACATAGGCATGGGCAAGGACTTCATGTCTAAAACACCAAAAGCAATGGCAACAAAAGCCAAAATTGACAAATGGGATCTAATTAAACTAAAGAGCTTTTGCACAGCAAAAGAAACTACCATCAGAGTGAACAGGCAACCTACAGAATGGGAGAAAATTTTTGCAATCTACTCATCTGACAAAGGGCTAATATCCAGAATCTACAAGGAACTCAAACAAATTTACAAGAAAAAAACAAACAACCCCATCAAAAAGTGGGCGAAGGACATGAACAGACACTTCTCAAAAGAAGACATTTATGCAGCCAAAAGACACATGAAAACATGCTCATCATCACTGGCCATCAGAGAAATGCAAATCAAAACTACAATGAGATACCATCTCACACCAGTTAGAACAGCGATCATTAAAAAGTAAGGAAACAACAGGTGCTGGAGAGGATGTGGAGAAATAGGAACACTTTTACACTGTTGGTGGGACTGTAAACTAGTTCAACCATTGTGGAAGTCAGTGTGGCGATTCCTCAGGGATCTAGAACTAGAAATACCATTTGACCCAGCCATCCCCATTACTGGGTATATACCCAAAGGATTATAAATCATGCTGCTATAAAGACACATGCACACGTATGTTTACTGCAGCACTATTCACAATAGCAAAGATTTGGAATCAACCCAAATGTCCAGCAATGATAGACTGGATTAAGAAAATGTGGCACATATATACCATGGAATACTATGCAGCCATAAAAAAGGATGAGTTCATGTCCTTTGTAGGGACATGGATGAAGCTGGAAACCATCATTCTCAGCAAACTATCACAAGGACAAAAAACCAAACACCGCATGTTCTCACTGATAGGTGGGAACTGAACAATGAGAACACATGGACACAGGAAGGGGAACATCACACACTGAGGCCTGTTGTGGGGTTGGGGGAGGGGGAAGGGATAGCATTAGGAGATATACCTAATGTTAAATGACAAGTTAATGGGTGCAGCACATCGACATGGCACATGTATATATATGTAACAAACCTGCACATTGTGCACATGTACCCTAGAACTTAAAGTATAATAATAAAAAAAAATTAGCTGGGTGTGGTGGCACATGCCTGTAATACCAGCTACTCAGGAGGCTGAGGCAGGAGGAATCACTTGAACCGAGGAGGCAGAGGTTCCAGTGGGCCAAGATCGTGCCACTGTGCTCCAGCCTGGCCAACAGAGTGAGACTCCGTTTCAAAAAAACAAAGCAAAACAAAACAAAACAAAACAAAACAAAAAAGAAACACCACAGTGATGTAATAAAGAGTTGTTAGGGTGTTAGGGTATGGTGACTGAACAGAGTGTGCCCTGACAAGTGGTGTAGCCACATATTGACTTAGTTCTGCCAGAAGAAAAAAAAACTTACTTTCAAGAGAAGCCAGAATATGGGTTTTTATGTCTTCGATTTTTAAAGATAATGACAGGCCGGGCGCAGTGGCTCACGCCTGTAATCCCAGCACTTTGGGAGGCCGAGGCAGGCGGATCAGGAGCTCAGGAGTTCGAGACTAGCCTGACCAACATGGCAAAACCCCATCTCTACTAAAAATAAAAAAAAAAAAAAAAAAAGATAATGACAAATAATTCATTTTTACCCAAAAATATTGTATAGGCCATATGAAACACATCTCTATGCCAACTGAGCCTATTATGTTATTTTTGATCAAAATAACTTTTGATTAACTTGATCAAAAGTTAACACTAGACTGGGCACGGTGGCTCATGCCTGTAATCCCAGCACTTTCGGAGGCTGAGGCAGGCAGATCATGAGGTCAGGAGATCAAGACCATCCTAGCTAACACGGTGAAACCCTGCCTCCACTAAAAATACAACAAATTAGCCGGGCGTGGTGGCGGACGCCTGTAGTCCCAGCTACTAGGGAGGCTGAGGCAGGAGAATGGCGTGAACCCAGGAGGCGGAGCTTGCAGTGAGCAGAGATCGTGCCACTGCACTCCAGCCTGGGTGACAGAGCGAGACTCCATCTTTAAAAAAAAAAAAAAAAAAAAAGTTAACACTAACATGCAGGAACTTCTCAAGTATTGTGACTCTTGCTATCTTCCAGATTTTGGTGCAAAATCATCTTAAATGAGTAAATGTTTCATGTGAATATATCTTCTATTTTGTTTTTCCAGTGAAAATAAAAATTCCTTAAAGTGGTTTTGTCCTACCCAGTTCAGTAATTGTGCTGGCCACGCAGTGGGTGCGTATAAAAATACCATACCTGATGACTTGAATCACATTTTGACTTGTTTTGTCTGTTATAAATACATATTACAGTTAAGGCATTAAAATACTATTAATTCTGTAGCTTAGAGTTTTTCCAAATTTTTAAACTTTGAAACGCTAGGGATTCTCTGTCCAATGTGATCTTGCTATTACTAATATGGTTTCAATTATGAGTTCTGCCCTCAACAATTTCAAATTAAAGAATCCTACGTGTGGAAGTAAGTTTAGGAAACATCTACTAATTCCTCACTATATAGACCAAAAAAACAAAGCACAGAATAATTATTTTCACAAGTTCAGAAACTAATTGGTCCAATTAGAACTAGTAATGGGCAGTCTTTCTCTTGGTCTAGTACTTGTTCCACACTTCCAAGACACATCTCAACAAACAAATAAATAAAGCTGGATGCCTAAGTCCTTCTTACATTGGATCAAATATTTGGATAAAAAATTTAAATGTAAAAAATAACATTTCTTAACCAAGAAAATGTTAGGAAAAAACCACGGATAAATATGTTAGGTTGGAAAAGGCCCTTCTAATCCTAACACAAAACATAAATCTATGAAGACATGGATAAGTTTGACTACAATAAAATTCCAAACCTTAGTGCGCCAGAAATGCCCCCCAACCAAAAAAAAAGACAAGGAAAAAAAGAAGAAAAAATGCATGCACTGTATATAAATAATACATTATCAACTCCTGTAATATGAACCCCAAGTTCTTAGAACAGTGTCTATCCATAGTAGGTGCTCAATAAATATTTGCTGAGGGCCAGGCACAGTGGTTTACACCTATAATCCCAGCACTTTGGGAGGCCAAGGCAGGCGGATCACCTGAGGTCAGGAGTTCGAGACCAGCGTTACCAACATGGTGAAACCCTGCCTCTACTAAAAATACAAAAGTTAGCTGGGTATGGTGGCAGGAGCTTGTAATCCCAGCTACTTGAGAGGCTGAGGCAAGAGAATTCCTTGAGGTGGAGGTTACAATGAGCCTAGATTGTGCCATTGCCCTCCAGCCTGGGTGACAAAAGTGAAACTCCATCTCAAAATAAATAAAACAAACAAATAAATAAATACATATTTGTTGAAGGAATAGTGACCACAACTAATAGTTAAAAAGACAGTAACTAAGTGGACAAAAGGGCTATGATATAATTGTATAATTATATACACACACACATATATATTATATATACATACATATAATTATATATATGCATCCATATATAGGTATATATACATATATAGGTATATATACATATATAGGTATATATATTATATGGTATCTATACATATATAGCTATCTATATTATATACTATATATACAATATACTATTATATATTATATATACTATATAATATATATAATATATAGGTATATATATATAAAATCAGTACATGAAAAAATGAGCTTCTGCCCAAAAATGTAAATTCAAAGAAATCTTTCATGATTCTACTGAAAGAGATTAAAAAATAATGACAACAGTCAGTGTTCAAATGTGGGTACACTGATCCCTTTCACATACTGTTTGTGGATTTAACCATTATGAAAGTATGTACTCTATGCAAGTGTTTTCATTGTAGTATTTTTGTAACGGTATAAAAAAACCAGAAACAACTCTAGTCAATAAGAGACTAGCTAATAAATTACAGTCATACAATGGTATATATGCAACTATTTCTACTGACCTGAAAAAAACAGCAATAGCAATAGCAGTAATATACTTTTTACTGAAACATAGAAGGCATGTAACAAAATTTAGTGAAACACAGTAATATATGTTTAGGAAAAATCTGGAATAAATTACAACATCTGATATACAGCAAGGGCCCTCAACTCCCAGGCTATACATGGATACCAGTCCATGGCCTGTTAGGAACTGGGCTGCACAGCAGGAGGTGAGCAGCAGGCAAGTGAGCTCCACTTCCTGTCAGATCAGTAGCTGGGCATTAGTCTCACAGGAGCATGAATCCTACTATGGTCTGAGCATGTGAGGGATCTAGGTTGTGCTCTCCTTATGAGAATCTAATGCCTGATGATCTGAGGTGGAACAGTTTCATTCTGAAACCGCCCTGCCCTCCCCGCTGTCTGTGGAAAAACTGTCTTCCACAAAACTAGTCCCTGGTATCAGAAAGGTTGGGGACTACTGATATGCAGTTACTTCTTTTGAAGAGCAGGACTGCATCATATTTTTCTGTATTATTCAACTATTTTAAAACATGTAATCTAATAAAATCAAAATAAAATGCTTGTACATATAATATTTGCAATTTATTTACATTTCATTTGAAAAACCCCAGTTATAGTTAAAAAATGGTATGTTAGGAATTACTGGAGATTCTGTGTATAAAAATATGTGTGGAAGGGAGAAAGAGAGAACCAAAGTGTATTCTACTACATGTTAGGTGTTGGGACATTTAGTCTCCATAATTGTATGCTTATTCTCCTTACCCTCCTTTTAATAGATGAAGGTCAGAAACTCAGCTTAACTTACTTGGCTTAAGGCCACAGAACTGAAATGTGAACCCACCCTTCTGAGTGGCTGTCTTTTCAAGTTTCACTTCTGGTGCAAAACAAAAAAAGTCAAATTTTGGACGTGTTCATTTTTGTGGAACTTCACACTTCAAATTACTCCTGCCCAAGAGTTTTTCTTATTTCTTTTCTTAAAAGGACCAGTAATTATTATGGAGCCAACTAACTTTTCAAAAGTCTCTTTCCATAGATACAGAAAAACCGCCCCAAGTTATTATGTCCCCTGACTGACTGCCTGAAGACAATTAACTTCCTGAATTGTTAAGTTCAGCACTGTATCAGGTATATCCCTTTAGGTTCCATGGAAGATGGGTTCCTAGGAAGACGGGGAGGGAAAAAAGGAACGGGCTAGGGCGGTGGGTACAGCATGGCCATCTGCTACCTCCTGGCAAGGAGCTGTTTTGCTTATTGCAACTTTTCTTTTTTTTTACTTTTCTACTTAGCATTTTATTGGTTACAGAGTAGTTTTCTATACATAATCTTATGGAACAGCTGTGTACACTCACCTAAGTTTTACAGACGATTATACTGAGACCAAGTTTGAATATCTGCTGAGTAACTGGCAAAGCAGGAACTCAAAAGCAGCTCCTTCTAATGATTGTACCCATATCCAAGGCTTATTGCAACTTTTAATCTTGTCCCTGCTACTTACACAGTCCATAATCACTTGGGTGAGCATTCCAGTTAGGACGGTGGCATTTTAAGATTCAGAATATTAACCTGTAAACCTGTCATTTGATTCTTGATTATTAATGTCTGGATTGCCTGTGGTAGGGGTGTAATCCCAGGAAGGCATTAAACATATGTGAATTAATATATGTTTTGAGAATGAAAGGGTATTTCTAGAAAATATTACACACTTGTCTTATGTTAAATAAAAATTTGCTATTTATTGGATATCCCTTACCCACCCTTCTTCCCAATGAAGATCTTATGCTTACCTTCACTGGAAGGTTTAAGATGTGACAATCTTAACAGATCTTTGTGAGACCAGCCATTTCTCTGTTTATATTTTGTAACTGCCAGAGCAAGGGCCATGCCACCTTTCTCATTGTACCAGTCCGCTATAGCCTTCCGGAGGGCACGACCCCACATGCCACATTTCATGCTTTCCTTCAGATCTTTCTTAAACTGGATAAAAGTAAAGAGATGGGTAGGAATGCGACAAACTTCAGAAACAGCTTTAAATGCTGCTTGTTTTGTGCTTATGTCGGAGCACTGGGAACAAATGGCAAGTGCAAAGAGCATAGGCTCTTGCTTTGTGGTTCTGCCTTCTTGACTAAATGACTTTATTTCTTGTATCACTTCACATCCTCTGCCATCTTCAATCAATCTAATTAAAGCTTCAGCATTTTCAAGGCCCAGCTTCTGTTCTTTGATATAGTAAGTCCCACCTTCAGAACCGAAACATAAGAACCGGTGTAGTCGATTCATGTCAGTGACTTGCCATACATATCCATCCTGAGAATTGGCTATCTGCTTCTCATTCAGTGGCTGCATTTGGTTTATAGATTCCTCCATTTTTTTTTTTGTCTTTAGGAAACCTATCAAAAAGGCAAAATGTTATTACAACTAGATGGGCACAATAAAATTACAAAAGGAAAACAAAATGTAGGTTTACTGAAATGTTATTAACTCTTTTAATTTAAAAACATCTTTTAAGTTCCACAGTCTTTCCCTTAGTACAAAATCAATATAAATGTCCTGAAGAAAAATCAGGAAAGGCAGAAAATGAAAGAAAAAACCATATCTGAATACTTTGAAATGACTACTGGTAATATCTTCAGTTTTTAAAGTGTTTTTGTTTTGTATTCCTATTTTTATAATCTAAAGAAACTAAAAGCCCTTCACAGCAAACAAACAAGATTATAGCCACAGTGGTATGATAATCAGAAGCAACTGAGGCATCACATTTTTAAGATACAGTGTGCTGCTTCAGAGATTAAGCAGGTAGATCAGTATGGCATCTTAAGGCCCACACAGAGAATAAAAGAAGGGAGGGCAGCAATAGTAGCTGGCACTAAGTAAGAAAGATCATACTCCCTGAAGAATTGTGTAAACATTTTTGGTTGCCTATCTAACATTCATTCTCCCCCCTTCTCTCTTCTCTTCTTGGCCTCATATCCTTCAAAGGAGGCTAGGCCTTTCCCTAGCCCCAAGGGATGGATCTTTATTGCTCTAAGCCAGTGGTTCTCAAACTCAGTGTACATCAAAATTACTTGAAGTACTAACTGAAACACAGATTGGTGGGTCAGCCCTCTCAGGCACTGCCCTGAGTTTCTTTCATAATTTAGTAGGTCTGCAGTGAGGCCTAAGCATGTATACTTATCACAAGTTCCCAGCTGATGCTGCTGCTGCTGCTGCTCGACCCAGGCCCAATAATCATGGTGCTCTCCTTGCCACATGACTGGTATAGGGAGTTGGGCATGTGTCATGACTCTGGCCAGTATGACATGACAAGTCAGCTGGGAACACTTTTGAGGTCTTCTTCAGTCTTAAAAGGGGGCTCAGGCTCTTAAAAAGAAATGTTCCCTTTTCTGCCTTCTGACATTTTCATTTGCAAGTGATGCCTGGAGTGGTAACAACCATCTTGAGACCTTGAGATAAGCCAGTTTAAGATGGCACACCAATATATACAAGATGGCAGAACAGAAAAAACAAAGAACCTGGGTCCTTGATATCGGGTTACCTGAAACTGCCCTGCTTATACATTTCCTATTATGTCATAAATGTATCCCATTGTTTAAGCCATTTTTAGGTTTACTGTTCTATGTCATCTGTAACTACCCTCACTCTACTTCCATTAGCTCTAAAACTCCTAGAACTAGCTGTCTAGAAACAATATCCCTCTTTATCCTTCTAATGGAGGAACCACAATTGTCACTTCTTCATCAGTCCACCACTATTGTTACTACAGTATCACAGTTTATTGAGGTCCTTCAATCTGTCATGTTATTTCGGTGCACTGGGCTTCTGTCCATGGCTAACGAAACAGCACAACCAACAAAAACTTAAACCAGCATTTACTGAATACATACTATGTGTAAGACATGAAGGCAATTTCTCTGCCATTAAAGAGACTAAAAAAAAAAAATTGGGGCCGGGCGCAGTGACTCACACCTGTAATCCCAGCACTTGGGGAGGCCGAGACGGGCGGATCACGAGCTCAGGAGATCGAGACCATTCTGACTAAAATGGTGAAACCCCATCTCTACTAAAAATACAAAAAATTAGCCAGGCGTGTTGGCAGGCGCTGTAGTCCCAGCTACTCGGGAGGGAGGCTGAGGCAGGAGAATGGCGTGAACCTGGGAGGCGGAGCCTGCAGTGAGCCGAGATCATGCCACTGCACTTCAGCCTGGGGGACAGAGTGAGACTGCGTCTCAAAAAAAAAAAAAAAAAAAAAAGAAAGAAAAAAAATTTTTTTTTTTCTCCTCATCACAGGGAAATCACACTCATTTGTGGAGATAGAATCACAATGCAAACTGTAATTACGTGCTGTAGTAGAAAAGTATTATGAGCGAGCAAGGGAGTATAAAATAATATTGTCTCAATAATCCAGAAAGATTTGTGCAGAGAAGGCAAATTGTGATTAAGTGCTGTAGTAGAAAAGTGAGTGAGCAAGGAAGTATAAAATAATACTATCTAAATAATCCAGAAAGATTTGAGCAGAGAAGGCAAACTAAAAAACTGATAAAGTTTAGGGAAGGCGCTCCAGGAAGAGGTTTCTGAAATCCCAATCTGTCTTTATATTCTAGAAAAGAAACTAAGCATCCTGTAGAGCCATAAAGACATGTTGACAGATATGGTCATAACCTAAAGAGGAACACAAGATAAAAGAAGTTTTGTTTTGAAGATCATCCTTACTTGAACATGTTTATATATTACAAGGAAGGCTAAGGATAGAATCTTGGTGAATATTAACAATTAAGACCTAATGAGAGAAGGGCCTTTTAAAGAGAGACGGAAAAGGAGGTGCACAGAGTTGAAGAAAACCAACAGAGAATAGTATCATGGACCACAAGGAAGAGAACTTCAAGGAGTGAATGGTTGGTAATTTCAAATGGTCAGAGGAAAAGTAAATAAAAGGCTAGAATATGACCATTGGATTTAGCAAGTAGGAGTGACTAGTGAGAGCAACTGCAGTAGAGTGGTACAAGAAGTAGCTTGATTACAGTGAGATCAGGAGGATATGCAGTGAGGAAGAAACTTCACAGCTAGACTACTCTTCTATATGTAGTCTATAAGTAGACACATACTTATAAACTATGAAGGAAAGTAAGAGAGAGGATGGGACTTAGAGGAAAAATCTTTTTACCTTTTTCAATGGGAAGATGCTAAGATTGAAAGATTCAATTTGGAGAGCTGAAGATACAGTAGAGAAGGGGGATAACTGAAGGAATTTCTTAAAGAAATGAGAATGAGCTTGGAGCATCCAGGCTGACACTGGCCTACTGACAGCAAAAGAGATATTTCCTTTATCTTTTAAGGATAAAGAGTATAGGTAAAGATAGATTTGTGGGAGTGAAGGATAAGGAAACTGAAGACATTCCCCTCTGACAGGAGATGCAGAATGCCAAATGGTATGTGGAGAAGTTTGGTAGAGAGGGGAGGAATGAAAGACTGGGTCTCAGAGAGGGGAACACATAGTGGTGTAGGGATAAGTGCATGGGAGAATGAAGAGCCTCACATTTTGAATGTGACTGAGGGGGACAGTGATCTGAATTGTGTTCGGAATATTAGTGTCGATATTCCAAATAAAACTCTGGTATAAATTTGCTTATGTTAGTGGAAGCCTAGGTCTCAGGTGGCATCAGAGATGTAATGATCATATTAGTCATTAGGGACAAATTTATAGTTACTGAATACAGCATAGGCAGAAACTCCTGGTGCAGTGGATGCCTGTTCTCCTATTTATTATTATCCTCTTTTCAATTTGGCTTTTATCTCTACCTTTCAATCCAAAACACTTTAAGACGACTAACATGCTTCTCAAAGACTGATACCTTAATTGCCAATTCCAGTAGAAAATGTTATGTTTTTCTGATCTTTACATTACATAGACTTTGCTAGTCTCTCCCTCAGCTTTCATAAAAACAGGCTCTGGTGGCATTTCAACCTGTCTACTTCTGCTTATTAGTTATATTTGTTAGATGAGTAACACTGAAATGACATCTAATGTCACATAATTCTACTACACCTGCTTTCCTGCACCAAGGCCCAAGTGGTGGGATTTAAAAGGTTCCAAACCAAACCTCAAAATTCCCTCTCCCCTCAAATTCTTTTCCTTGTATTATTCATTGTGACCACATGTAGCTACATTATTGGTTCCCTTGAGAGTAGAAACCAAATCTTATCATTTTGGTCTCTTCTTTTGTATTGCTTTTATGTAATTAGTAATACATACTTAAAGCCAAATATCACTAAAGTTGACTTTCTGAACCATTTGCCAAATAATTATGCACAATTGGTTTCTCTTTCCCATAACACATTTTGAGAATAAAAGCCTCAATATTTATAATGCAAAATATAAAACAAGTCTTTAAGATAAATTCTGTAATCAGAATGATAAATGTACTATATGCAGGTAGTGAAAAATATAATCAAGAAAAAATAAAGTTCTAAAGAAAGGTAATGAATACTGAGTAAAAATGTCATCTAAGAAAAATATTTCTGTTTTTCTAACATATTTAATACTAGGTATTCAAGTACTTTTCTAGAGCAAGCAGCAAAATGAACTTTTAAATCTATGAAGGATGTCTAAGAGGTAATCTCTAAGTGTAATCCTTGTAATTCCTATTAGAAGAAATAAAGTTAATTATTCATGGACTCTTCCTTTTGCATGTTATGATATAAATGACAACTCTGAGGACATATCCTTTCAGTATTTCTGCAGCAGAAACTGCTTAGGTTTTCCTATGCTTCTGCGACTGTACTTTCCAGAGTGCAACATAAAACAGTGGAACACATAACATTATTAGCAGCCAGGGCACCTTCCTACTTGATTATATAAATTTACCAGGGTCATATTCATATTTTAAAAGACAGAAAACAGAGTAACATGTCCCAAGTTACTCTCCTTCTTGTCACTGAGTGTGATACACAAATAAACTCAAAATTTGGCAAAGTGATGTGATACTGTGGCATCTTATAAGAGAGAGTATCTGGTCTTTGGACATAATACCCAGCAGAAAGTTTCAAAAACCCGTGGTATTTCCTGAGAAACAGGAGTGTCTTTGTTACATTAATGAGGTAACATGGGCCCCTAGGTAGCTTCAGGATGGGGGCTAATCACTAGAAAGACCAACCATATGTTTAGAGGAATAAACTGGTCAGGCCAACCTTCTAGGAAAGGAGGAGGACTTGAGATCAAGTTCAGTCATGTAGCTAATGATTTAATCAATCATGCCCATGTGATGAAACCTCATAAAAACTCTGTTCATCGATACTCAATGGAGCATTCTTGGTGAACAAAAACTGACGTGCTGGGAAGGTGATCTGCCCACATTTCACAAGGATGGCATGGAAGTTCTGCATCCTTCCTTTGCCCCAGACCTTGCCATATGTGTCTACTTCCTGTTTGGCTGTTCCTGAGTTGTATCCCTTATAATAAAACTGTAATTGCAAGTAGAGCACTTTCAGCGAGTTATGTGAGTCATCCTAGTGAATTATCAGCCTTGAGGGGATTATGGGAAGTCTTGAATTTGTAGTCCTCAGGGCAGAAGTGTGAGTAGCCTGGGGACCCCATTTACACCTGGTGTCCAAATTAATGGCATTCTTAGTGGGGACCTTGTCCTTTAATTTGTGGGATCTGATGCCAACCCTGGGTAGCTAGTGTCAGAACTAAACGGAAGTGGGGGACACCCAGCTGGTGCTACAGAATTAGTGTTGGAACACAGACACCAAAGGCAAAAGTGACAAAATAAAAAAATAAACTGGACTTTATCAAAATTTAAAACTTGTATTTCCAAGGACACCATCAAGAAAGTGAAAAGACAACCCAAGAATAGAGAAAATATTTGCAAATCATGCATACAGTGACTTGTATCTAGAATATATTAAGAACACTTACAACTTAATAATAAAATGATAAGTAACTCAAGTAAAAATAGACAAAATATGTGAACAAATATTACTCCAAAGACACACAAATGGATAAAGAATCTGAAAAGGTGTTTTTCCAAAGAAGATTATCAAATGGCCAGTAAACACATAAAAAGATGACGAACATCATTAGTCATCAGGGAAATGCAAATCAAAAACACAGTAAGATATCACTTCACATCCACTAGGACAGCTATAATCAAAATAATAATATTAAGTGTTGGTGAGGATTTAGAGAAAATGAAACACTCATATACTGTTGGTGGGAATGTAAAATAATACAGCCGCTTTGGAAAACAGTCTGGCAGTTTCTCAAAAGCTTAAATGTAGTTAGCATATGACCCAGGAATTCCACCACACACCTAAGAAAAATGAATACATGTATCTACACCAAAAGTTATATACAGATGTTTTTATCAACATTATTCATAACAGTCAAAAAGCAGAAGCAACCCAAATGTCCATCAACTGATGAAGGGATGAAAAAAATATGGTATATCCATACAATGGACTATTATTAGACAATAAAAAGGGACGAAGTACTGATACATGACACAATGTAAACAAACCTTGAAAACATTATGCCAAGTCAAAGAAGCCAGTCAGAAAAGGCCACATATTGTATTACAATTCCATTTATATGAATTTTCCAGAGTAGGTAAATTCATAGAAATAAAAAGTACATTAGTCTACGGTTGTCAGAGGCTGTGGAGTTGGGGGAACACTGGGAAGTGACTGCTAATGGGTAGGGGATTTCTTTTTGGGTGATGAAAATGTTCTGAAGTTAGTGGTGATGACTGCACAACTCTGTGAATATACTAGAAACCAATGCACTGGATACTTTAAAATAGTAAACTTCATGATATGTGAATTATATTCTAAAAATCTATTATTAAAAATACAAACATAAACTGGCCAGGTAAAATATATTTGGAAAGTTATTTAAATAAACAAGCACTTAAATAACTCTGCTATTATCTATATCAGAATGGAGAGCACCAATACAATTGATTACACAAAAATTATATTTAGCCCTACAATTTTTATATTTGACTTTTAAAAGCAATTTGAGATACACACAGACATACACAGCAACTTAATTTCTTCTTTCTCCAACTGCCATCATCTCCTGCCTCAAAGCTTAAGCTTCATTATCAGTGGTTTAGAAGGCAATTGGGCAGTGAGTGAGGTCAGAACCTGGTCATCAGTTAATCCATTCCGGGATAATCAAGTGTTGTAAATCCAGATTAACAACAAAAAGATATAGTTAATTCTTTGGATGGGCCTGACCTATCTATCTAGTGCTCTTAAAACACACCATACAACTAATGTTGTATTAAATCTCCATAAGTTAAATTCTTGAGAAGTTAAATATTACAATACTATACAATATTAAAAGCTTGGACTTTTTTTTTTTTTGAGACAGAGTCTCACTCTGTCGCCCTGGCTGGAGTGTAGTGGTGCAATCTCTGCTCACTGTAACCTCTGCTCTCCAAGTTCAAGCGATTCTCCTGCCTCAGCCTCCAGAGTAGCTGGGATTACAGTCGCCTGCCACCGCATCCGGCTAATTTTTTGTATGTTTAGTAGAGACGGGGTTTCACCATGTTGGCCAGGCTGGTCTTGAACTCCTGACCTCGTGATCCACCCGCCTGGGCCTCCCAAAGTGCTGGGATTACAGGCGTGAGCCACCGTGCCCGGCCAAGCATGGCCGCATATTAAATTGGTTGTGGATATTTTATACAATGTCTATTTCTCTACTTTAAAAATTTAATTTAGAATGCAAAATCAGGAAATGCTAATATTATATAATAGCACTTGTTTCACAATCATCAGAACTACAGCATGTACAATATCTTTTATCAGTACTAATATGTTATTTCCAAGGAATCCTACATTTTTCTTGAATTTACACATCTCAGTATCTTCCAAAGTCTCTTTATAATTTATTTGAACATGCTGCCTTTCATCTCAAGAAGTCAAACACATTTGCAGATTATTCCTTTTTAAATGAAGTCAAAGCTGACATATCTATAAGAGTGCATGACAAATGTAAAGAAACAATACTACAAAAATGGGCTCATGGTAGAGGTTTGTTTACCCATGATACAGGTATTTGAATCCACTGATCAATGTGATGCTATAAAAACTGATGAGGAAGGAACTGTGGCAAAAATGACAGCAGGCTAGTCTGAGGGGAGCTGCCAACTGGTTGCCACGTGGTATGGAACTAGTAGTTGCCAGATCTCATTTTCCTCAAAGATCCAGAAATCTGGCTTTTTATGTAAACTCTCAGGATTAAATGTTAACATAATGAAAGGCATTTTAACCCCCTTCTCTGCTTACTTCTAGATTGTGCCAAAGGCTAAATTTTCAGTTTGGTCTTTCTACAATAGGTACCATGTTAATTAAGTTGGGTATCAAGTAAATTTTAGTTTTGATGTATTTTGCACAGAAAACATTTTCAAGTTCATAGCAATATTACAGATTAAAAAAAATACCACAAACTACTTCGGGCTCTGATGCCAATCATTCTGGACTCTTGTGCCTCTTAAACTTTTCCAATGAAGTATCTCAAGGAAATATACTGAACAGAATCCCCCCAGTCTCCAAGTTAAGGGCAGAGTTTCCGGAGATAAACTTCAAGAAAGTTACAAAAAAAATTTTTTTTAAACCAACACTTCATACAAATTTTGGCTTCTACCCCATAGCGTACTCAGGCTTCTTTTAATACAAAAGCTGCTCTGTTGCTTCCCTCAATAAAATTTACCATGTTTATTTCATGGCTTCACATAATCTGTAGCACAAGGCTCCCTAACTCCATGGCTCCCTAACTCCATGGCACAGGTCACCTATTTGAGAAGGAAGGAGTCAGAGTTTTATCCACTAAAACATTTTTTTTTTCTGGAAACCAAAGGTCTTTCTTGAAATATGTAGCTTTTAAGGAGTAAATATACACTTAAAGTCTTTAATCTACTCTTAAAAACTTTAATCTTAACACTATAGTATTCTGTAAGAGCCTGTTGAATGAGGGCAATTTAGTAAATATTTAGTAAATACTTGGTTTAACTCATCATCCAGTTTTAGAACCATTCCAAATGTTTTTAGATTAATACACGACATTTGTTTTCAACCTAATTTTCCCTTGACGCATCCCCTTCCACCAGTCTAGCAGCCCCATGGACAAACCTTTCTCCTCCCCCTCGTTATTCCTCTATGATAAATTCACCCTGTCTTCCCACAAAGATCCTTCTTCCAAAACCCAGATCCCGGGCGACGCCTCTCCGCGCATTAGCCGCGGGAGGAGGAGAAAGAGGAGGAGTAAAGCAGGCCCTCTCGACGTCGGCCTGTGGGGAGCGATGCCGACAAGCAGGAGCGGTCCCGGCTTCGCAAAGGGCCCACCCTCAGGAACGGTCCGGCCGGGCCTAGCGAGGATGTCCCTACCGCGATGCTGGTTCCGTTACCCAGGGTGGGCAGGCGCGGAAGCGGGGCGGTGGACAGCGATAGTTTCGCTGCATTTGCCCAGCCTCAACCCCTGGGATGCGGGTGAGAGACATGGAGGACTGGTCAGACTTTGCGCGTCCCTGGGGCTGCACAAAAGGCTCCCAGCCGGCCTCCCGCAATGTCCTCACCTGTACCTGGCAGCCGACCCCCTGGACCCGCAGCGCCGCCAGAAGTCCTGAGCAGCGCTGGGAAACGACAAGAGACGGCAGCCTGACGGCAGCGACAGCGACAGCAACAGCAACAGCCCCACTGCCGCCGGGGCTTCCAGGTTCTGTTCCCGGGAACGACTCCTGTCCTGCCCCTCTTCTTTTGCCCCGCCTCCTCCCCAGAGGGGCGAGGGTCCCGGATGTTACCTCCTTCGGCGCTCTGAATCCCCGCCCTTTCTTCTCAGGCCCCAGCCCTTCCGAATCCGCTACGGGTGCTGCAAGGCCTGGGAAGAGGTCCGATGTCTCTAGGGTGGCTAGAGCGTCCTCCCGCGCTCCGTCGCGCTGCAGGTGACGGCGCCCGGAGGCTGTCGGGAAGTAGGCGGGGTGACGTGTGGTTGACGAGCTCGGCGGCGGTTTTGCTGAGATCTGTGGCCGGCGGCAGCTGGTGCGGGGGGCAGCCGAGAGCGAGAGGTGGATCGGGGCGGTGTGTGGCCGGGGCCATGACGGGCAATGCCGGGGAGTGGTGCCTCATGGAAAGCGACCCCGGGGTCTTCACCGAGCTCATTAAAGGATTCGGTGAGAACCAAGGGGACCGTCCTGGGCCTGGGGTCACGGGAGGAGGCCCAAGCTGGGCATGGAGTGGTTCCCTGCGGCCACCGCCGCCCCGCGTCTGGAGAGATGACCTCAGGAACCTGGAGTCCGGGTGGGGGAAACGTAGGTGTTCTGCCCTCTCCTCAGCTCGAGACAGTAGCGTTTCCACAGTAATTTGAAGAGCCACACCACGAGGGCAAGGATCGTGTCTGTCTTGTGCCTGCTACATCCTCAGGACCTGGCACCCAAATCCTGTAACTGACTTGAGGGCCCTCGCTCCCCAAGCTCTTAAGCACATATTGTCCTTTGCACTGCCCCTTCTCTGCGGCGCGCACCTTATCCCGGGCCGGTGTGGTCAAGTGCATTGCTCAGGCCATTAGTCCTGCAGAAGCCACCCTCGGGTGTGCCTTCTCAAGGGTGAGGTGTCTGCGGCGCAAGCCGCCCAGGAACTCGAGATTCTGGTTACTCAAAGCAGAACGCCCTGAATGTGTGAATAGCTCTTCGGGACGTCCACACACGCTGACTGCGTGGGCCTGAAAGGCCACTTCACTGGTTCCGCTCTCTGCTCATTTCTGGCTTCCGGTGAAGTGGGTTTTCTTGAGCTAGTGTTCTAGATTAGAGGCCACATGCTTTCCTCACAGTGTCTCTCTGGCTGTATTTAGTGCCTTCCGTCCTAAATAATCAACACATTTTACTTTTTATCCTTCCCTATTTATCTTGTTCTTAGTCTCTTCTTTGGACAGTACGTTTTTATCTGTTATATTTCCCAAGTATTATTGACTCTACGGTGTTAAAACTTTTACGTGGGATTAACAATTAAACGTTGATGTAGATATTGCCTATTGTACACAGCTTAATATTTGGAATGTCATTTATCAAGCGTATGTTGTTCATCTTCTATATCTCAGCACAGTGGTAAGGATTGGGAAATTTTCTTTTCTTCTTTTTTTTTTTTTTTTGAGACAGAGTCTCGCTGTGTCACCCAGGCTGGAGTCCAGTGGCGTGATCTTGGCTCACTGCAACCTCCATCTCTCGGGGTCAAGCGAATCTCCTACTTCAGCCTCCCGAATAGCTGGGATTACAGGCATGCGCCACCATGCCCGGCTAATTTTTTTTTTTTTTTTTTTTTTAGTAGAGACAGGGTTTCACCATGCTGGCCAGGCTGGTCTCAGTTCCTGACCTTGTGATCCACCCGCCTCGGCCACCCAAAGTGCTGGGATTACAGGCGTGAGCCACGCGCCCAGCCAAGGATTGGGAAATTTTCATATGAATAAACTATAACTGCTGTTTCGAATAATTGACAGTCAAACTATAATATGGTGTGTTAATTGCTATGTTAGAGTATATACAAAATGTTAAAAGTACACAGGTCGTGGAGGAGCACAGGCAGAAGAAAAAGCATAAACAGTAGTGATGTTAAAGTATATGGCTTAGCCAACAGCTAGCAAAGTGACTAGAACATAATGTAACAGACTGGAAGAATATTTATTTGGATCTGAAACTGAAAAGATAAACTGAGGCCAGATTGTATGCCATGTTGTATAGTTTGAGTTGCCCTGTAGTGACTGGGGATTTACCTATCAAATATATTTTAATGCTGAAATGACATTATTTTCATAATTAAGGTTTATTGTGCTTTTAAGTGTGCAGGGCAGGTTGGAATAAAGTGAGAGAAGCTAGACATCTCTTAAAATGGTTGGAGTCCGAGATGATTGGCTAAACTAGTGGGTTAGGAAGGAGGAGTTAGATTCAATAAGTTTGCTATATTTAAATCAACAGTCGCATGTGGAAATGTCTGCTCTTCATTCCTTTGGGAGCAGAAATACATCCATAACATGCTAAATTAAAAAAGGAGTTCTCAGGGCTGCCAACCTTACAGTAGAGGTTGAGTGGTAGTATATTACTCCTACATAAGAGAAAAAAAAAATCAAAAGGACTGCTTACTAGACGTTGGGGGAAAAAAAGAGGCAAAAATAACTCCCTGGTTTCTAGCCTGGGTGGCTGGTGAAACACTCTTACAAGTGAAGAGCAGGCTTGATGGACAAGAAAATGGATTCAGATTTGGACAGACAATGAGTTTCACATGTCTGCAGATTTAGTCATATATTTTACCTTCAAAACCTTAACAATATGTTAAAGTTAACTTTCAGAAATATTATACTAGGTAAGTTTGTTTACTCCTTCAATTTCATATGTGCAGAAAACTTGGAGATCATGCATGAAAAAATGATATATAAATTCATCTTCTATACATGCACATGTGAAAAAGCAGTAGCTATTAATAAATTGGCTTCATTAGCAGAAGAACCTGCAAAAAATTAAATGATGGTAGTTTATGTCACCATCAGATGCTTCAAAGAGAAAATCAATTTATTCCAATTATTTCCATCATTTTCATTTTTTTCACCCAATTTCTAGATTTAAAAAAGATTTTGGCTGTTGATTCTTTCAAAAATGAAATACCTGTATTGTGAATGCTGTCATAAATTCATTTCAAAAGTTCCATCACTAAAAGGGAAATGAATTGTAGATGCAGTAAGTATGTAAATACAGATTTTGGTGGAATGTAGTATCATTAAATTAAGAAACTGGTGGAGCAGAACTGTACTTTTAATTGGTATGGTCCACAGATAATACATATGTGTGCCAAAACAAACTGTGATGGTCTGTTAAAAACAGAAGCTATAAACATTTGGTTACAGCCAAGATAGAGTAATGGGGACTGGATTCATTTTTCTTACAACAAACCAATGACCCCAGCTTTCATTTTATTATAAGAAAGTAGAATACCTAAAGTAAGCAGATGACAGGAAATAATAAAGATCAGAGTTGAAATTAGTGGAACAGAAAAGAGAAAAAAATGGAGAAAATACGTGAAACTAAGAGCTGCTTTTTTGGGAAGATCAATGGAATCACTCTTGCCAGACTGATCAGAAAAAAGAGATGTTCCTGTATTTCAGTATAGGAATGAGAGAGGTGACATCACTACAAATTTTACAAATATTAAAAATAATATTATGAACAACTATGCCAATAAATTTGACAATTTAGATGAAATGTACAAATTCCTTTAAAGACACAAATTACCAAAGTTCACTTAAAAAATAGATAACCAGTGGCCGGGCGCGGTGGCTCACGCTTGTAATCCCAGCACTTTAGGAGGCCGAGGCGGGCGGATCACGAGGTCAGGAGATCGAGACCACGGTGAAACCCCGTCTCTACTAGAAATGCAAAAAAAATTAGCCGGGCTTGGTGGCGGTCGCCTGTAGTCCCAGCTACTCGGAGAGGCTGAGGCAGGAGAATGGCGTGAACCCGGGAGGCGGAGCTTGCAGTGAGCCGAGATTGCGCCACTGCACTCCAGCCTGGGCGACACAGCGAGACTCCGTCTCAAAAAAAAAAAGAAATAGATAACCAGTATACGCCTGTATTTATTAAAGAAATGGAAATTGTAGTTTAAAATTTTCCCACAAAGAAATTCTAGCCAAGGTGGCTTCACTGGTAAATTCTGTCAAATATTTAATATTGTAAATAATGCCAATTCTACATAAACTCTTCGAAAATAATTGGAGAGGAAGGAATGCTTCCTAACTCATTTTCTGAGGACCAGCATTACCCTGACACCAAACCAGACACAAAGATATTACTAGAAAAGAAAATTACAGACCTGTCTCCATCATTAACTTAAATGTACAAATTTTAAACCATTTTACCAAATTGAATTTAGTAATTCATTAAGTGAACAATACATCATGACTAAGTGGGATTTACCCCAGGAATTTAGGATTGGTTTAACATTCAAAAATCAATGTAATGCACCATATTAATAAGCCAAAAAATCAAAAACATGATCATGTCAATAGATGCAAAAAGCATTTGACAAAATCTAACATCTGTTAAGAATTATGAAGTGTTAGATTTTATCCTGCTTGCCAGCAAATAAGTTGGCTTGCCAGTTTAATAGATGCTAGCAGACAACTTTTGGTTTAGAGATAAGGGTTGTATTACTTATAGCATAGTAGGCAGCAGGAGATTCATTTTCACATTGGTTGCATTTTCCTCCGAGTCAATGAGGCTGGAGGTGGGCTCTGGTGGATGCCGCACAAATAGTGAGGCTGTATGACAGCTGAGGAACTCTGAGCTAGAGAACTAATCTTACAAGGGAGGCTGCTAGCAAACCTGCTCAACTTTTGCCTTTAGGGACACATTATCTTTATTATCCTGGACAGCAAATCAGCCTTCCCTCTGCCTCAAAAAAAGGTGCTTTCTCTGTCTTCCAAGTCTGTTTACTATATGAATATCCTTGAAAAGATGGTCCAGAGCAAAGCTGGTAATTCCTTGCAGAAGATGTGCAGAAACAGAAACCCATTGAGAATTGTCTTCCAACAATATCCAGCCTTCTTTCTACACTAAATAGCCATTCCCTCAGCCATTCTGCTCAATATGACCTGACCGACAGGGTTGGTGCCAAATCTGTTTGATTTGTGTCTTTATAATGTTTACAGTAAACAACCAGATGGCTTTCTTGGATTTTTATATTGACATTTCTTCTTGGCTCAGAGCATTAATCCAGGGACAGCAAGATGTATAAGTGATTTTGCAGACTCCACCTTGTCATGCAAGGAGGAAGAGTAATTCCATCATCTATAATCTGCCCGTGAGTTAGGGCAGATTTGAATGACTTTTGGGTCCAACGTGGTGCTTCCTTAACATGAAGGTCTATTATGACTGCTTCTAAGGTACATTTCATCTTGTTTTGAGGAGTGAGATAATGCCTGGCTTTCACACAAGAAGTCTTGGGGTGCACATGGTGCCCCTGGAAGCAAGTGTTGCTCACAATTGTTACAGCCCCTAAAATGGGACCAGCTAAGTTTAGGGGTACAAGGTAATAGTGCCTGCAATTTAGGGCTCCCAATTTAGTTAAAATACTTGGGTCTAGTCGTTTTTTAAGTAGAGACTACCTGAGTGCTGTCAATCCAGTTTTTCCTATTTGGTCACATCATCAGCCAAATAGAATTTATCTGTACCATGGAATGACTGAGACTGGGGTTGTGGAAGACATATGGGAGTGTTTTTTTGCAGAAGTGCAGAAGCTGGGGCCATTCTTGCTGCTTCTGATAGATTTATCGGTAGGGTTAGGGGAATGACAAGTTGTCAAAACCGTCTGTTGGAAGATAGCATACCTAGCAGTTAAATTTAACACACTGACAACAGTTTGGGAGAACTCCGCGAGTGTTTTTCTTGGGGCTCCAGGTTGATTTTTAAGACAGTTATTTTTGAAATTTGTTTCTGTCCCTAGACCCATCGGTATAATACAGATGTGTTAGTTAATAAATATTTCAAAGCATTTTAATGTTAGCACCCCCTTTCGCTTTGGAACAGGGTTCTGGTTTAGATGACAAATCATATGATCATTTTTTAAAAGACCTAGTTCATTAATCCATGACAGGTTTTTTTTGGTAACCAGTGCAGGTAGTAATGATCTCTCTTACCTCCGGACTTCCAGAACATGTTCTATACATGCTTCATATGTAATTTATGCATTCTATACAGTTTTTGCATTGTATGTGCTTGTCTCCTACCAGACTATGACATTTTTAAGTATTGTGACAATAGTTTATTAATTTCTGTCTTTGCCAGGGCCTAGTACCATGCTTGGCACGCAGAAGATATTTGGTAAATACCATTTTAAAACCTTCCCCCCTCCTCAACTTTTTATTTAATATATATTATTAGGGAGTCTGTATTAAGTGATTCTTTGTGTTTACTGTTTGATAATCTTATACACCTCACAAGAATTTTGTGGCTTAGATGAAGCAGGTAAATATCCTTGTTTTATATATGCATGGCGCAAGTGAGGCTCAAAGAAATTGTGTTCTTTCTCAAGGTTAAGACCTTTACGACAGTTCTGGGATCAGAATGTAGGTCTCTGGAATCATCGCTTATTTCTCTTTCCATTATACCATGCTGTATTAGATATTTAACATATGTAAGGAGATAGATGCTAAATTGAGTACTATGTTTTCCTTACATGAAGAGATGTGTTTGTGTTTAATGTGAGATTGTTTAAGCAGTGTCGCTACTTGAAATTCTACCTGTGCAGGAGGCTTTGAGGCACTTTTATTCAGCGTACTTTTTCTTTTTTGTTGTGGTATGATGTAGAATGTTTTAATGTTTGGCCTGTTTTTTGATTTCCAATAGAAGTAACCAGTGTTAACAGTTGCATTAACATCCTTCCATGCCCTTCTTGACACTGATAGAAACATAGGTTTACATTTATAAGGTTTTTTCCTAATTTGATATATGTGAATGTCTATTATTCTTAATCTGTTGCTAGATATTCAGATTTTTTCTGGTTCTCTTCCACCACAAACCATGTAGTAACTCTCTTTGTACATATATCTTTAATACCAGAATGGGCCCTTAATAGATGTTTGCTGAATAGAGCAAACTGAGGCACAGAATGGCATGAATGCCCAGTCACATTGTTAGTTAACCCAACTTTTTTTTCTTTTTTAACCACTGTTTTTTTGCAGTAGTCTAAAGCCTTCTCTAGCTTTTACTTGAAAATCATATGAAAAATTAGAAAGCGCCCACACTTTGAAACCTGATGTGGGTTTTAATTAGTTTTCTGGCACATACTAGCTGTAGTGAATGAATATAGGCAAGTTGATTAATATCCAAAGCCTCTCGCGTTAAATTCTTACCTTGCAGAGATTAGAGAAAATACATTTAAAGCACTTTATGTAGAGGACATAAAAAACTTTGGTAAATATGGTTGTTTTTTGTATTGTGATAACACTGGCCAATAGTTGGTGGACCCTTAAAGTGTGCTAGGCACTGAATTAAATTATCTTCTACATTATCTCATTAATTCCTCCAAACAACTCTATGAGTGTGAGGAATGGAGAGTTTAAATGGCTGTATTGCTGGTAAATGTAGGAGCCAGGATTCAAACTCTGGCAGTTTGGAGCCCAAGCTCTTAACCACTACATGATTACTACTGTATGCTAGAGCAGAGTTTCTCAACCTTGGCACTGTTGATATTTTGGGCCAGGTATTCCTTTGTTGTCAGGGGTTGTCCTGTGCAACGTAGGATATCTATCAGCATCCCTGGCCTCTACCAAATAGATGCTAGTAGCATCTCTCCTACCCTCCACACCAGTGACAATAATGACAATAAAAAAAGTCTATCATTGCCAAATGTTCCCTGGGGAGCAAAATCACCCTAGTTGAGAACTGCTGTCTTAGAAGGAGATTTGGGAGGGGAGGAGGAGATGTGACTCTGAAGTAGTTGAAAATATACAGTTGGAATTCAGGATAAGGATCAGAACTAAAGATGTGATTTGAAAGTTACTGTTAAGTGTTAGTTATTTGCTTTCCCAGAAAAAAAAGTATAGAGTAAGAAAAAATAATAATAATATTACAAGGCTAAAGACAGAGCTGGAGAAATGGAACAGTTGAGTGAAAAGAGTGGATAGAGGAGCCAGAGATTGAGAGAGAGAGAAGGAACAGTCATAGAGTGGTAATTCAATGAAAATAAACTCTTCAAACTCTTTAAATTATAAATATACTCCCATTGTAAATAATTGGGATATATTAAAGGAAGTAATGAGATTTGGCTGTGAGCTTTATTAGTTTTACCATTTTGTTTTGTCATGTCTTGCGTTTCCTTTAGTAATATTTTATTTCATGTTGAAGGAAAAAATGAATTATTCTGTTTACTGAAGAAAATAATTTATTATTTCAGGTTGCCGAGGAGCCCAAGTAGAAGAAATATGGAGTTTAGAGCCTGAGAATTTTGAAAAATTAAAGTAAGTATAATTTTAGTCGTGTTAATAATATGTATATACTTTAGCAAACTTAAAGGATATTCAGATTTGCTTATTTTACTTGGATTACTCTAGGTTGAATACGTTATGTCGTTTAAGTCTCTTCAATCCTGTGAGATAGTTACTATTATTCTTTTTTTATAACCAAGAACCTGAGGCTGATAGGTAACTTGCAAGGGAGTCAACCCTAAGTCTCTGTAATTCCATATCCACAAAGTACTGGTTGGTTGATTTTTTTTTTTTTTTTTTTTTTTTTTTACAAAATTCACTTATAAATCAATAGTGTTAGAACATGGAACACATTTTAACTTAAAAAGCAAGAACAATAGGTCAGTGTACTAAAGCATATTTGACAGATAATATATATTTATAGTAATCCAGAACTTGCCTACACACTATCACATTGCCTCTTGGGAAAGTTATATTTAAAGTTCCAAATGTTGATGCCAGAAACAACTTTTCTCCTTCCCCCATCTTTCTGACCAGAATCACCTCTCTTAACTTCTCCTTACCCCTGACCACCATGCCCTCAAACATTGACCCTGTATCTTCAAATGGAGGGCTAGAGGAATTTTCACTGGCGGGAGCCTTGGAGTCTGGAATGGGGTCAGGGAATAATCTTTTAAAAGGGAAAATAGGGACTTCGGGATATGCTAACTGTTGTTAATAGTAAGAAGGCGATAGGTAGTTTGCTTCTTCCTACCTTTCTCTTCCCCATAAAAAGAGCAATCACTTTAGATAAAATGAGATCATTTGTGGCTAAGATCAGGGAAGGTTAATTAAAAATGGATCATTTGAACTGTCTTTAAAAAGATGGGAGCCAGGCATGGTGGCATATGCCTGCAGTTGTAGCTACTCAGGAGGCTGAGGCGGGAAGATCGCTTGAGCCCAGGAGCTCAAGTCCAGCCCAGGCAACATAGTGAGACCCCATGTCTAAAATAAAATTGAATCAAATAAAAAGATAGGAAACTTTTTTTTTTTGAAACAGTCTCACTCTGTCACCTAGGCTGTAGTGCAGTGGTGTGATCTCGGCTCACTGCAGCCTCTGCCTCCCGGGTTCAAGTGATTTTTCTGCCTCAGCCTCCCAAGTAGCTGGGATTACAGCCACACTTCGCCACGCCTGGCTAATTTTTTTGTTTTGTTTTTGTTTTTTTAGTAGAGATGTGGTTTCACTATGTTGTCCAGGCTGGTCTCGAACTCCTGGCCTCAAGTAATCTACCCACCTCAGCCTCCCAAAGTGCTGGAATTACAGGCTTGAGACACCATGCCCAGCCCTGAGGATAGGAAAAGTTTTTTGTGGGGTGGGAGGCAGTTGTGATAGATAGACTAGAAGGAATTTCGAAGTAGTGATTTAATGTTTTGCACTCAAAAACAGTTCCTTTAGGAAAGTGGATGATTTCATTATGTATGAGATGGTAGCGTCAATTCATACTGCAATATGAGGATTTTTCATGAATCCAATAATATATGAAGGTTACTTCCTATATTTAATATAGATAATATATGCTATCAGCCATTTATCTATAAACATGTTACATGAACTTTATATATTTTGGAGTTCAGCCAGCTTCTGGTTTTACTATATTCTTATTTTTTAAGTGAGGTGATATCGGGTAGAAATGAATAGTCTACAGATTTGAGAATAAACCTTTCACTACAATTTTATTTTAATTGATATAATTTTAAGTTGTATTAGCGTCTTCTAAGGCAACAGTCTAGTGACTATGAATGGCAGTAGTGATCTTTTAAAAATTTCCCATATTTACTTCATTTGCATTATATTTGTTAGATAACTGACTAAAATTTTATAGATTAACAATGTATTATGAAAGAAGCAGGGTTTGATGTCATTAATTTGTATTTTATTTTGTAGGCCAGTTCATGGGTTAATTTTTCTTTTCAAGTGGCAGCCAGGAGAAGAACCAGCAGGATCTGTGGTTCAGGACTCCCGACTTGACACGATATTTTTTGCTAAGCAGGTATGGTCCTTGGATACCCTGAAAAGTCTCAAGAGCAACCCTTTTTATAAACAAGACTGTAGTTTACTACTGTTTGCTACTAGTGTAGTGGTCCTCAAACTCTTACACTCTTAAAAATTATTGACATCTCCACTTACACTCTTAAAAATTATTGACATCTCCGCTTACACTCTTAAAGCTCATTTGACATCTCAAAAGAGCTTTTGTTTCTGGGATTATCAATGTTTTCCATATTAGACATTAAAACTGAAACGTTTTAATAATATTTAGGCCAGGCATGGTGGCTTATAACTGTAATCCCAGCACTTTGGGAGGCCGAGGCAGGAGGATCCCTTGAGCCCAGAATTTGTTTTTTCTTTTTCTGAGATGGAGTCTTGCTCTGTCGCCCAGGCCAGAGTGCAGTGGTGCGAGGCTCATTGCAACCTCCGCCTCCCAGGTTCAAGCAGTTCTCCTGCCTCAGCCTCCCAAGAAGCTAGAATTACAGGCACACACCACCACACCAGGCTATTTTTGTATTTTTAGTAGAGATGGGGTTTCACCATGTTGGCCAGGCTGGTCTCAAACTCCTGACCTCTCAGGTGATCCACCCGCCTTGGCCTCCCAAAGTGCTGGGATTACAGGCATGAGCCACTGTGCCTGGCTGAGCCCAGGAATTTGACACCAGCCTGGGAAACATGAAGAGACCCGTCTCTATAAAACAAAAACAAAAAAATAAATTAGCTGGGCATGGTGGTGGCATGCCTGTGGTCCCAGCTACTTGGGAGGCTGAGGTGGGAGCACTGCATGAGCCCAGAATATGGAGGCTGAGTGAGATATGTTCATACCACTATACTCCAGCCTGGGCAACAGAGCTTGACCCTGTCTCAAAAAAATTAAAAGAAAAAAAGAATTATGAATAGATTTGAAAGTAACAACAATAAACTTGTTACATGTTAACATCGATAACATTTTTTAATGAAAAATAACTATAGTTACCAAAAAATTAGCTAGAAGATTGCATTGTTTTACATTTTTGCAAATCTTTTAAATGGCTGCCTTAATAGCACAGCAGGATCCTATCTGCTTCTTCATTCAATCTGTTGCAATGTTTTTGTTTTGTTTTGCTTTTGGTTGAAATCAATAAAGAAAGTTCTGTCTCACACATATGTGTAGTTGGAAAAGGAGAAATATTATCTTTTTCAGGTAAATATGATATTCTTTGACAGTATGTCAAAGCTTTAAAAGTATTGCTTTCTCAAAGGTTAGTTGTAATGTAAAATTTGTACTTTGTTATGGTAAAATCCTTTGGATTATGTTGCCCTTCAAATGGATCTTTTATTCCTGTATGATTTTGTAACATAGTACATTTACTGATTTATGAATGTCTTCTAAGTGTTGGCACATTAGATATGATATTATCGAGAAGTTAAGTTACCCATAGCAAACCTTTTAAGCTCACAGTGGGAGATCTAAGTTTTACAAAATTCTAATTTTTAAATTTTCACTTGAAAATTCAAATTTTATCAACAACAACAAATACTACTAGGTGTTTGTTCACAAAGCCACAGACTGATTTAACTCATTTTTAGGAAAATATCTGCCAGATATCCTTGTCTGGAAAACCATATTTGTCTCTCATTTGTTCTTTCAAGCAAAAATGATGTTCCAAGGAAAAAAGCTAACAATTTAGCTTACAAATCAATTGCTGAAGTACTTTCTTCAAGATAACTAGCATATCTTGGTATACAGCAGTAGTTCCTTATTTGTACTTCCTATTTCATTCCACAGAATATTAAAGACTTGTACTCCAAGGTCAAAATTTGATAAAAATAAGTTTTACTGCTTTATCAAAGACTTTTTTTTAGTAAAACTTGCTTTTGTTTTGTTTCTTTCTTTAAAACTCTTATGTATGTCAGTGAGATAGTTTAATGTCATTGCCTAGATTCATGCTAAAATACCAACAGTTTTACACACTGTTGCTTTTATGCCAACAGTGCTGATGGAAAAGAAGAGGAAAAGGCAAAAACTGTCTTAGAATTGTAATGGAAACCATTTTGAGCTCACAAATTCCTTGGAAAGGGTCTTAGGAATTCTTAGAGCTCCATAGATAATACTTTGATTGCATTTGTTTGAAAATTGCACTTATTTCTGAGACCCAAAAACTTGCTTAGAATAGTCTGATTAACCTTTAGAAAGGTGGAAAATAAAACTGCTTATTCTCATTACTGCCCTTGAGATAAAGCTTTTGCTACTAAGTAACTTGATTTCTTTTTTCTTTTATTTTATTGCTGCTTTCCATTTTCCTCTGACTTTTTTGAATTGAGCATTCTTAGAGAAATTAGAACTTCTTGCTTTTACCTTAAGGAAAATAGAGTTTTTTATAGTGTAGTTAAAAATGTATCTTTTTTTTTGCGATAGCAGAACTTAACATTACAGAAATATAAATATAGTGATGAACATAAATATCCTTGTAATCCCACACCCATCTTTACTAACCTTTTAACAGTTTGACTCATCCATTTAATCAACAAGTAATCATTGAGCACCTACTTTGCTAGGCATTGTTTTAGATACTACATATATAATAGTTAATAAGAGATGCATGCTCAACAACTATAATAATAATAATAGTAATAATACAAACAGTAGGCAACATTTACCGCCCTTGTTGTGTGCCAGATATTGTAATTTAGGTATATTATTTAATATTTGCGACAACCCCATGAGGTTATCTTCATTTCACAAATGAAGAAATTGAGGCCTAGAAAAATTGTTTGCCTGAGATCACACAGATAATATGTAGTACATCCAGAACTTAAATCCAAGTATAAAACCCAGGTTTGTGACTCCATATGTCATACTTCCTCCCACATTTTCTGTTCATATGCTAACATGTTTTCTTATAATTTTGTTTGCTAAAATTGGATTATTATGCAGAATATTTTGTTTTTTTCACTTAGTAATGAAAGTTTGACTTTGTTTCATTTCAATAGACATAATAAATATTAGTTAACATTTATTGAAGGCTTACTAAGTACTTTTATATATTTAAAATGATTATATTTTAAATTTATATATACAAAATTATAAATTTATATATAAATTTAATTATTTATATATTCTATAAATATATAAATTATTATATTTAAATATATTTAATATTTAAAATTATTAATCTGATCCCTTACAACAGTTATCTGGTTTTGCAGGCTCCTCCTCATTTTACAGATGTGGAAACCGAGTTCTAGAGAGGATAAGAAAAACTTGATCATGTTATGTAGCTAGTCAGTGGCAGAGCTAGGGTGCAAACCCAGGCACTGTGGCTCTGAAGTCTGTACTATTAACCTTATCACAGCACTGCCTCCTTTAGTGTTCTTGGTATAAATATCCTATAATTTAATTAATTAATCTTTTAGTAGTCAACATTTTGAGTTTCTAATTATTTCTCTAATCTAAATAATCTGGTCGGGCATGGTGGCTCATGTTTGTAATCCTGTGATTTTGGAAGGCTGAGGTGGCAGAATCACTTGAGCCCAGGAGTTTGAGACCAGCCTGGGTGATATAGGGCAACCCTGTCTCTAAAAAAAATAAAAAGTTAGCCAGACTTGGTAGCACACGCCTGTAGTCTTAGCTACTCTGGAGGCTGAGGTGGGAGGATTGCTTGAGCCCAGGAGGTTGAGGCTGCAGTAAGCTATGGTCATGCCACTGTACTGCAGCCTGGGCAGCAGAGCAAGACCTGTCTCAAAAACAAAACAAAAAATCCAAATAGTCCATTTATATAATATTTTTGTACTTATGTATCATTATACATATAGTAACTATAATTTTAAATCCACAGTTGTTTGTAAATTTTAAGATCTAGGTAGTAGAGAAAAGCTAGGGGACAGATGAGTTTGAAAGTCTATCAGGTGATTTTTCTCCTTTTTAAAAATGTTTTTATTTTTTCAGTGTATATAAGCATATATGCCATTATAAAAATTTAAACATTATAAAGTGGATGCTGTAGAAAATTAAAGTGTCTTATAATCTCTGCTTTAGACATAACCACTGAAAACAATTTATATTTTTACAGATTTTTTCCCATGTATGTTTGTGTATATTTGTGTTAGGTTATTCTTGCATTGCTATAAAGAAATACCTGAGACTGGGTAATTTATAAAGAAAAGGTTTAATTGACCTACAGTTCTGCAGGCTTTATAGGAAGCCGGGTGCTAGCATCTGCTCGGCTTCTTGGGAGGCCTCAGGAAGCTGTTACTCATGGTGGTAGGCAAAGCAGGAACAGACATCTTACATGGCTGAGCTGGAGCGAGAGAGAAAGAGAGTGGGGGACACACTTCTAAATGATCAGATTTTGAGGAACAGCTCACTTAACACCAAGGGGATGGCCTAAGCCATTCATAAGGGATCCACCCCTATGATCCAAACACCTCCCACCAGACCCCATCTTCAGCATTGAGGATTACATTTCAACATGAGGTTTGGGCAGGAACAAATTTACAGACTTTATCAGTAAATTAATTAATTGTGTTTCTTCCACACTAAACTGTAAACCTGGGAGTTAGGGATTTTGTTTTTATATTCAGTCCTTGGTAGATGGTACGTATCCAATAAATGCAGACCGAACTGTTCATCTCTAAGAATATTACTATTAAAGTGCTAGAATTTACTAACACTAAGATACTAATGATGTCTGATTTATAGAGACCTAGCTATATTTAAGGTATAAGAAAGTACTCTATAAAGAAAGAAAAAAATGATAGTAGAGTATGAATTTATAATTTCTGGAGTCCCTTGATATTTTTTAGTTCTGTGTTATATTTGTATTATTCCAGTTGTGTTTATGAAAGTGTCAGATTAGTGATTCCCCATATCATTGTTTTGGTACTTTATTTTGCTAACAGTTCGTATTAAACTGACAGGTCAATAATTCACCATTAATATCTGTCAGTCTTTTTAGTATGTGCCTCCTATAAGTCTATGCTAGGAGAGTTATATATTACATCAATATGTAATAGTTGATTTTAGGTTTCAAGGGCTTACAGTAATAATTTCCAATCCAGGATGTCTGGAGTATTTTCAGAAATTTGAAAAAATTTAATGAAATCATATTTATTTGATAAGGTTATACAGATTAACTAAATGGCACTTATAATGGGATTACCTCAATATAGAGAGGTAACACTGGCTATTTTGTGCTGATCATATACTCTAATTCAAGGGGGTTATATGTGTGTGCATGTCTGTGTATCATTGGTTAATAAAATATTGAGGAAAGAAATATATCCTAGTAATTGCAATTTGTATATAAGGATCCAGAAATGAAATTTTGATAACTGTTCTCCCTCCACAAAATATTGTAGTCTTGTTATTTCACTGATGAGAGAGCTGAGGTGTGATTTACTTGCTTAAAATCATGCTGCAGTGGTACTGGATTTGTGTGACTCCATATGTTCAGTCTTTCAGGAAAGAATGACTGAATACCTACAATCTGCCAGATACTGTGGTGCTTGGAGAATGAAAAAGTGCCATGATTCCTGCCCTCAAATATGCTTAGAGTTTAGTGGAAGCAATTGATATTCATCGATTAAATGTTAAATTACAATAATGATAAGTGCTGAATGGAGTGAAATGAGGACTATATTACGAAGTTTAGGAACTATCTACAAAACTGCCCTCACTTTGAACACCAACTGTAGAGTTCGACCAAGACCACCTTCACTTCTGACAGCATTGCAACTTTGTGGTGGGGGGATCCCCAGATCATCCTCAGGTTCTATAATTGGTTAGAAGACTCATAGATGTTACTGAAAGCTGCTATACTCATGATTATGGCTTATTACAACAAAAGAATATAGATTAAAATTAGCCAAAGGAAGAGCCACATGGGGTAGAGTTCAGGAAAGTTCCATGTGCAGAGCTTCCAGTTGTCTTCTCCCAGTAGTGTCACAGACAGTGCTCACTATTCTGGCAATGCTGTGTGACAATATGCAGAGTATTGCCATCCAAGGAACTGCATCCGATTCTTGGTGTCCAAAGTTTTTATTGGACCTTGGTCACATAACCTGGTTGGCCACCCATGTGCCTGACCTTAGTCTCCAGCCTCACAGGAGGTTGAGCTGATAATCTTGACCCAGTACCCCCACCCTGAGTCACATTATTAGACTATCAGTGTGGCCCAAAGCCCTCAGGTAAACAAAGACACTCTTAGGCATTCAAGGACTTAGAGCTCATCTCCCAGGAACCAAGGGCAAAGCCCAGACCTCTCTTTGGGCAAGGTTAATTTCTTTACTATATTCATAAAAGTGGGACTTCTTGTCAGAGAGAAAGCCTCTCTGAGTAAGTGACAATTCAGCTGAAATCTAAAGGTTAAGTAGGTATTAACTAGGGGAGAGAGGTTCAAGATCATTCCAGATTAATTACAGCTTTATAGCAAAAGTGAGTAAGACTAGTAAAAGGTACAGGAAGAAGACCAGTGTAGCTGAACTGTGCAGAGCAAAGGGGAGATGTCGTGAGATATGAAGCAGAACAGGAAATACGTTAGCCAGGATTAGATACAGTTAGGCATAGGCATAAAAAAAAATAGTTTATAAGAAATAGTTGTTTTTTTTTTTTAATACTCAAGAGCTGTCAAGGCTCCAGGCTCTTTTGTTTTGCTCCTTTGTGTATGTTTTCTATTCCAAAGGTTATTTCATGGTCCAAGATGATTTCTGGAGCTTCAGCCATTCTTTCTCAATTCCGCATTCAGACAGGAGGAAGGCAGTGAAACCCCGTCTCTACTAAAAATACAAAAAATTAGCCGGGCGTGGTGGCGGGCGCCTGTAGTCCCAACGGGAGGCTGAGGCAGAAGAATGGCATGAACCTGGGAGGCAGAGCTTGCAGTGAGCGGAGATGGCGCCACTGCACTCCAGCCTGGGTGACAGAGCGAGACTCTGTCTCAAAAAAAAAGAAAAAAAAAAAACAGACAGGAGGAAGGGGAAAGTACACTCCTTTCCCTCTTTCCTTTTTATAGAATTTGCCCGTGTCACATGCATACTTATCTCTGGCCAAAACTCAGTCATTTGAGTTAGCAGTAGAGGACACTAAGAAAGTTGTCTTCATTCCAGGTGGTCATGAGCCTAGATAAAATTTATGTACTCTAGACAGGGCATTTTAGGCTGTGATTGAGACTTTTGTCTGTATCTTTAGAGTAATAGAAAGTTACTGAAGTGTTTTAAGAAGAGTGTCATGAACAGATTTTCATTTATTATTTTTTTATAATGTCTTTTTATTATCTTTTTAATATTTCTTTATTTTTTAAATTTTTTTTATTATTGTACTTTAAGTTTTAGGGTACATGTGCACAATGTGCAGGTTTGTTACATATGTATCCATGTGCCATGTTGGTGTGCTGTACCCATTAACTCGTCATTTAGCATTAGGTGTATCTCCTAATGCTATCCCTTCCCCCTCCCCCCCACAACAGTCCCCGGAGTGTGATATTCCCCTTCCTGTGTCCATGTGTTCTCATTGTTCAATTCCCACCTATGAGTGAGAACATGTGGTGTTAGGTTTTTTGTCCTTGCGATAGTTTACTGAGAATGATGATTTCCAGTTTCATCCATGTCCCTACAAAGGACATGAACTCATCATTTTTTATGGCTGCATAGTATTCCATGGTGTACATGTGCCACATTTCCTTTTTCCAGTCTATCATTGACAGGCATTTGGGTTGGTTCCAAGTCTTTGCTATTGTGAATAGTGCTGCAATAAACATACGTGTGCATGTGTCTTTATAGCAGCATGATTTATAGTCCTTTGGGTATATACCCAGTAATGGGATGGCTGGGTCAAATGGTATTTCTAGTTCTAGATCCCTGAGGAATCGCCGCACTGACTTCCACAATGGTTGAACTAGTTTACAGTCCCACCAACAGTGTAAAAGTGTTCCTATTTCTCCACATCCTTTCCAGCACCTGTTGTTTCCTGACTTTTTAATGATGGCCATTCTAACTGGTGTGAGATGGTATCTCATTGTGGTTTTGATTTGCATTTCTCTGATGGCCAGTGATGATGAGCATTTTTGCATGTGTTTTTTGGCTGCATAAATGTCTTCTTTTGAGAAGTGTCTGTTCATGTCCTTCGCCCACTTTTTGATGGGGTTGTTTGTTTTTTTCTTGTAAATTTGTTTGAGTTCCTTGTAGATTCTGGATATTAACCCTTTGTCAGATGAGTAGGTTGTGAAAATTTTCTCCCATTCTGTAGGTTGCCTGTTCACTCTGATGGTAGTTTCTTTTGCTGTGCAGAAGCTCTTTAGTTTAATTAGATCCCATTTGTCAATTTTGGCTTTTGTTGCCATTCCTTTTGGTGTTTTAGACATGAAGTCCTTGCCCATGCCTATGTCCTGAATGGTAATGCCTAGGTTTTCTTCTAGAGTTTTTATGGTTTTAGTTCTAACATGTAAGTCTTTAATCCATCTTGAATTAATTTTTGTATAAGGTGTAAGGAAGGGATCCAGTTTCAGCCTTCTACATGTGGCTAGCCAGTTTTCCCAGCACCATTTATTAAATAGGGAATCCTTTCCCTATTGCTTGTTTTTGTCAGGTTTGTCAAAGATCAGATAGTTATAGATATGCAGCATTATTTCTGAGGGCTCTGTTCTGTTCCATTGATCTATATCTCTGTTTTGGTACCAGTACCATGCTGTTTTGGTTACTGTAGCCTTGTAGTATAGTTTGAAGTCAGGTAGCGTGATGCCTCCAGCTTTGTTCTTTTGGGTTAGGATTGACTTGGCTATGTGGGCTCTTTTTTGGTTGCATATGAACTTCAAAGTAGTTTTTTCCAATTCTGTGCAGAAAGTCATTGGTAGCTTGATGGGGATGGCATTGAATCTATAAATTACCTTGGGCAGTATGGCCATTTTCACGTTATTGATTCTTCCAACCCATGAGCATGGAATGTTCTTCCATTTGTTTGTATCCTCTTTTATTTCATTGAGCAGTGGTTTGTAGTTCTCCTTGAAGAGGTCCTTCACATCCCTTGTAAGTTGGACCCCTAGGTATTTTCTTCTCTTTGAAGCAATTGTGAATGTAAGTTCACTCATGATTTGGCTCTCTGTCTGTTATTGGTGTATAAGAATGCTTGTGATTATTGTACATTGATTTTGTATCCTGAGACTTTGCTGAATTTAGAAGAGGCCATTTTGGCTCTAGTGTTGGGAATGCATTTGAGAAGTAGTGTAGGACATGAGTAGATGTAAGTTAGGAGGCTTTTGCAGAAGTCCATGTGATAGTAAACAAAAAACTGGAAGTAAAGAGACATGTGAATAGATTTGAATAATATTTAGAGATAAAGTATTAGCACCTTTAATGTGTAATAGATTAGATGTGAGGATGGAGGAGGAAGACATTATGATGATGGCTGTTTTTCTTTTTTCCTAAAAAGTTGCTCTTAAGGTACCCAGAATGGGATTATAAGAATCCTTGGTTAGTAACACATATATATGATTGGTTTACTCATGGTCTCCTTTTATTTATTTGATTATTTTAAGAAACAAGTGCCTAAGAACCTACTGCTGAAATAAACTTTGTCTATGTTATTTCCTTCTGTCCCACCCATCATTCAATGTACTTCTCGTTTTCCCTTTCTCCATCCAGTGTAACCCTTATGTTGCATTCTGTTTATCATTTTCTTTTTATGTATTTTTTGTAATCCTGAAAAAGGTGTTTGTAAATAAAATTTTAACTTGATAAAAAGTATCGTGCTCTATATACATTTTGGGAGTGTTTTTTTTTCTATTTTTGGAGATAGGATCTCGCTCTGTCACCTAGGCTGGAGTGCAATGGCATGATCACGGCTCATTGTAGCCTCAACCTCCTGCCTCAGCCTCTTGAGTAGCTGGGACTACAGATGCACACCACCACGCCCTGCTAATTTTTTATATTTTTTGTAGAGACAGAATCTCATTATGTTACTCAGACTGGTCTCTAACTCCTAGACTCAAATGATTCTCCCACCTTTGCCCTCACAAAGTGCTGGGATTACAGATGTGAACCATTATGCCTAGCCTACTTTTTTCACTTAATATTCTATTGTTAAGATTCATCCATAAGTTTATTATGATAGTTCATTTATTTTGCATGCTATATGATACCAGCTGCACTAACATGCTACAGTTTACTTACTCTTCTGTAGTTTGTTCTTTGGGTTTTCAATTTGAGTTACTGTGAATTGTGTTGCTGTAAACATTTTTTATACATGTGCAAGTTTCTCCTGGTATATACCTAGAAGTAGAATGAGTATTTCATCTAATATGTAAATGTGCAACTTTTGGAGGAAATATCCAAACGTTTTCTGAAGTAGCTGTTTAAATTTGCACTTCCACTAGCAATGTGTAGGAGTTGTTACAAAGCCACATATTATATAACACGTGGCATTGCTAGGCTTTTAAATTTTTGTCAGCTAATTGGTTCCAAAATGCTACTTCATTTTTGTCTTGGCTTATGTCTCCCTGATCACTAATCATGTTGAAACGCTCTTCATGTGCTTAGTGGCCATATGTATTTCCTCTGTGAAATTCTTGTTTATATTATTTTTCAATGGGGTTAATTGTGCTTTTTTTAAAAAAAATTATTGATACATAGTAGATGTACATATTTTGGGGATATGTGTGATAATTTAATACATTCATATAATTTATAAAGATCAAATTAGTGTAATTGGGATATCAGTCACCTTAAATATTTGTCTTTATGCTAGAAACATTCAAATTATCCTCTTATAGCTATTTTGAAATATAGATTATTGTAAACAATAGGCACCCTACTGATTCGTCAAACACTAGGTCTTCTTTCTTCTATTAAACTGTATATTTGCACCCATTAATCAAACTCCCTTCATCCCCTTCACCCACTTCACCACCCCACCCTTCCCAGCCTCTGGCAACCATCAGTCTACTTTCTATCCTGAAGATTCGCTGTTTTAGCTTTCACATGTGAGTGAGAACGTGAGATATTTGTCTTTCTGTGCTTGGCTTATTTCATTTAACATAATGACCTCCATTTCCATATTGCTCCAAATAACAGGATTTCATTCTTTTTTATGACTGAATAATCTCACATTGTATGTATATACTACATTTTCTTTATCCATTCATCCATTGATGGACACTTAAGTTGATTATATATTTTGGCTATTATTAATAGTGCCATAATAAAAACAAGGAGTGCAGATATCTCTTTGATATATTTATTTCCCTTCTTTTGGATCTGTATACCCAATAGTGGATTGCTGGATTATACAGTAGTTCATTTTTTAGTTTTGCATAACCTCCATACAGTTTTCCATAGTAGCTATACGAATTTACATTTCTACCAGTAGTGTTTATGAGGGTTCCCCTTTCTCCACATCCTCACCACTTATCTGTCATTCCCTTTTTGTTAAAAGCCATTTTAACTTGGGTGAGATGATAACATTGTGGTTTTGATTTGCATTGCTCTGATGACTAATGATGTTGAGTATTTTTTTATGTACTTGTTGGCCATTTGTATGTCTTTTGAGAAATGTCTATTCAGATCTTCTGTCCATTTTTAAATCTGATTTTTTTTATCTTTTCCTGTTGAGTTGCTTGAGCTTCTTATATATCCCGGTTGTTAATCCCTTATAAGATGGGTAGTTTGCAAATATTTTCTCCCATTCTGTGGGTTGTCTCTTTACTTTGTTGATTGGTTCCTTTGTTATACAGAAGCTTCTTTGATGTAATCCTATTCATTTATTTTTGCTTTTGTTGTCTGTGCTTTTTGAGGTCTTACTAAAAAATTTTTGCCCCAACCAATGTCCTGGAGATTTTCCCCAATGTTTTTCTTATAGTAGCTTCATAGTTTCAAGTCTTATATTTAAGTGTTTAATCCATTTTGATTTGATTTTTGTGTACAGTGGGATACTGGGATCTAGTTTCTTTTTTCTGCAATGGTTATCCAGTTTTCCCAGAACCATTTATTGGAGAGACTACCCTTTCTCTATTGTATATTCTTGGCACCTTTGTTGAAAATGATTTATCTGTAAATGCATGGAGTTATATCTGGATTCTCTATTCTGTTCCATTGGTCTATGTTTATGCTAGAATCCTGTTGATTTGGTTATTATAGCTTTGTAGTCTATTTTGAGGTCAGATAATGTGATTCTTCCAGTTTTGTTCTTTTTGCTCAGGATTGCTTTGGCCATCTCGAGTCTTTTGTGTTCTGTATAAATCTGGGGATTGCTTTTTCTGTTGGTGTGAAGAATGCCGCTGGTATTTTGATAGGGAGTGCATTGAATCTGTCCGTTGCTTTCAGTAGAATTGTCATTTTAACAATATTAATTCTTCCAGTTCATGAGCATGGAATATCCAGTTTTTGGTGAACTCTTCATCAGTGCTTTATACTTGTCCTTGTATAGATCTTGTACTTCTTTGGTTAAATGGATTCTTAGGTATTTTAGATTCTTTTTTTTTTTTTTTTCAGACATAGTCTCAGTCACCCAGGCTGGAGTGTAGTGGCACAATCTTGGCTCAACTTCGCCTCGCCTCCCAGGTTCAAGCTATTCTTGTGCCTCAGCCTCCTGACTAGCTGGAATTACAGGCATGTGCCACCATGCCAGGCTAATTTTTGTATTTTTAGTAGAGACAGGATTTTGCCATGTTGGCCAGGTTGGTCGCAAACTCCTGGCCTCAAGTGATCTGCCCGCCTTGGGCTCCCAAAGTACTGGGATTACAGGCTTGAGCCACTGCACCTGGCCTATATTCTTTGTAGCTCTTTTAAATAGGATTTTTTCTTAATTTCTTTTTCAGATTCACTGTTGGCATATATAATAGCAGCTGATTTTTGTATGCTGATTTTATATTCTTCAACTTTTTTGTTTTTGAGACAGGGTCTTTCTCTGTCTGGAGTGAAGTAGCACAATCATAGCTCACTATAACCTTGCGCTTCTGGGCTCAAGCAATCCTCCTGCCTCAGCCTCCTGAGTAGCTAAGACTACAAGTGTGCGCTAGTACATGTGGCTAATTTTTAGAATTTTCTGTAGAGACAGGGTCTCATTATGTTGCCCAGCTGGTCTTAAACTCCTGGGCTCAAGCATTCCTCCTGCCTCAGCCTCCCAAAGTGCTGGGATTACAGGTGTGAGCTACTGTGCTTGGTTATATCCTGCAACTTTACTGAACTCGTTTATCAGTTCCAAGAGTTTTTTGGTGGTCTTTAGGTTTTTCTAAGATTATGTCAGCTATGAACAGTGCTAATTTTACTTCTTCCTTTCCAGTTTGGATGCCCTTTATTTCCTTCTCTTGCCTGGTTGCTCTAGGCAGGACTTGCAGTATTAAGTTGAATAAAATGGTAAAAATGATCATCCTTGTCTTGTTCCTGATCTTAGAGAAAAGATTTTCTTTTTTTTTTTGAGATGAAGTCTCACTCTGTTGCCCAGGCTGGAGTGCAGTGGCGCAATCTCGGCTCACTGCAAGCTCCGCCTCCCCAGTTCACACCATTCTCCTGCCTCAGCCTCCCGAGTAGCTGGGACTACAGGCGTCCGCCACCATGCCCAGCTAATTTTTTGTATTTTTAGTGAAGATGGGGTTTCATTGTGTTAGCCAGGATGGTCTTGATCTCCTAACCTCGTGATCTGCCCGCCTCAGCCTCCCAAAGTGCTGGGATTACAGGCATGAGCCATGGTGCCTGGCCTAAGACTTTCATTTTTTTTTAATTCGGTATTATTAGCTGTGGGTCTGTTTTATATGGCTTTTATTGTGTTGAGGTATGTACCTTCTATACCCAGTGTATTGAGGGTTTTTGTCATAAAGGGATGTTAAATTTTATCGAATGCTTTTTCAGCATCTGTTGAAATAATTAGATAGTTTTTTTCTTGGTATCACATTTATTGATTAGCATATATTGAACCATCTTGCATCCCTGGATGACTCTTACTTAATCATGGTAAATGACCTTTTTTTTTTTTTTTTTAAATACTTTAAGTTCTAGGGTACATGTGCACAACGTGCAGGTTTGGTTTGTTACATATGTATACATGTGCCATGTTGGTGTGCTGCACCCATTAGGTAAATGATCTTTTTAATATTGTATTACTTAATTTGGTTTGTTACTATTGAATTTGGTTTGTTACTATTTGGTTGAAGATTTTTGCATCTATTATCATCAGTGATACTGGTCTGTAGTTTTTTTGTTGTGTCCTTGCCTGGTTTTGTTATCAGAATAATGCTGATTTTGTAGAATGAGTTGGAAAGCATTCCTTCTTCTTCAATTTTTTTGAAGAGTTTGAGTAAAATTAGCATTCATTCTTCTTTAAATGTTGGGTGGAATTTAGTAATGAAGTTGTCACATCCTGGGCTTTGCTTTACTTTTAATTATGGCTCTGATCTCATTACTTGTTATTAGATTGTTTAGATTTTTTTATCCCTTCCTGGTTTGGTCTTGGTAGGTTGTATGTATCTAGGAATTTGTCCATTTTTAGATTTTCCAATTTTTTTGTATATAGCTGTTCATAATAGTTTCTAATGATTCTTTGTATTACTGTGATTTCAGATGTTATGTGTCCTTTTTTGTTTCTGATTTTATTTATTTGGATCGTCTTTCTTTTTTCTTAGCCTGAGTAAAGGTTTGTCAATTTTGTTTACCTTTCCTGAAAATTTTTCATTTCCTTGATCTTAATATTGTCTTTTTAAGTCTCAATTTCATTGATTTCTGCTCTGATCTTTATTATTTCTTTCCTTCTAATAATTTTGGGTTTGGTTTGTTCCTGCTTTTCTAGTTCCTTGGGGTATATAATTAGGTGGTTTATTTGGAGTCTTTCTGCTTTTTTGATATTTTCGCTACGAATTTCCCTCTTAGTATGCTTTTGCCATATCTCATAGATTTTGGTATGCTGTATTTCCATTTTTATTTGTTTCAGTGCATTTTAAAAATTTTTTCTTATTTTCTTTATTGGCCTGTTCATCATTCAGTAGCATGTTGTTTAATCTCAATGTGTTTGTGTAGTTTCCAAGGTTTCTATTATTGATTTCTCGTTTTATTCCATTGTGGTCTGAAAAGAAACTTGGTATTTTTTTTACTATAAATCATACTATTCAGTGATTTATTGAGACTTGTTTTGTGGACTAACATGGTCTATCCTGGATGTATGCTGGATATCCATATGCTGATGAAAATAGTGAAAATAATGTGTGTTTTGCAGCAGTTGGTTGAAATGTTCTGTAAATGTCAGTTAGGTTTATTTGGTTTAGTCTGTAGTTAAATTCTGATGTTTCTTTGTTGGTTTTCTGTCTGCATGATCTGTCAGAGAGAGTAGATAGTAGTATTTGCTTTAGATCTATAAACACTTGCATTATATTTATACACTTGGGAACTCAGGTGTTAGATGTATACATATTTATAATTGTTATATTCTCTTGCTAGATTGACCCCTTTATCATTATGTAGTGACCTTCTCTGTCTGTTTTTATAGTCTTTGCTTTGTAGTCTATTTTATCTGATATCAGGATAGTACTCCTGTTCTTTTGGTTTCCAATTGCACAGAATATCTTCTTCCACCCTTTCCATTTTGGTCTATATATCTTTATAGGTGAAGTGGGTTATTTGTACGTACCATATTATGGGGTTTTATATCTTTATGAACTCAGAGACTCTATGCCTTTTAATTGAAGAATTGAGCCCATTTACATTCAGTGTTATTATTGATAAGTGAGGACTTATTACTGCCATTTTGTTGCTTGTTTTCTGGTTGTTTTGTAATTGGTCTCTTCCTTTCTTACAGTCTTCCTTTGTTGTTAGGAAATTTTCTCAGGTGGTATGTTTTAATTTGTTGTTTTTTATTTTTAGTGACTCTATTACAGGTTTTTGCATTGCGGTTACGATGAAGCTTACAAAACATATACATATGACATGTTATTATAAAGAGATAACAACTTAGATTATAAAGAAAAGAATAGAAGCAAAGAAAAAAACTCTACACTTTAACTTTTTACCCCCTGTATTTTGACTTTGTGTTTTGTCAGTATATGTATTTCTTATATTGTCTGTTTCAACAGGTTGCTATTGGTATTACTGTTTGGGGTAGATTTGTCTTTTGGGCCTTATACCAGAGTTATGAGCAGACAGCATACCATAGTGACAATATTATTCTAGGTTTCTTTGTGTATTTACTTTTACCAGTGGATTTTAGACCTTAAAATGTTTTGGTTTTGCGCATTAGTGTTTTTTTCTGTTCAGATTGAAGAACTGCCCTTAGCATTTCTTTTAAGACAAGTCTCATGGTGGCCACTTCTCTCAGCTTTTGTATGGGAAAGACTTTACTTCTCCTTCATATTTGAAGGATAGCTTTGCTGGAGACAGTATTCTTGGATGGCCTTTTTTTTTTTCTTCTTTTAGAATTTGAAAATTTCATCCCACTCCCTCCTGGCCTGCATGGTTTCTGTTGAGAACTCCGTTGCTAGATGAATTAAAGCACCTTTATATATTGTTTGCTTGTTTTCCCTTACTGCCTTTAGGATCCTCTCTTTGTCTTTAACCTTTGAGAGTTTGATTATTGTATGACTTGGAGTAGTTTTCTTTTGGTAGTTTTATTTTTTAGGTGGTTGCCTTTGGCATAAAGACAGGCAGTTCACTTTCATCTATTAATATTATATTTAGCCATCCTGCTAAACTTTTCTATTATCACTAATAATTTTTTTTTTCTTGAGTGGGTGTGTTCTTATCAAAATGACCATATCAGGTATAAATAATGGTAGTTTTATTTCCTCCTTTATAATCCTTTTGACTCTAATTTATTTTTCTTGTCTTAATTCCTGGCTAACACCCTCCAATAAAACCACTTGCAACTTAAAAGAGAATGCCTTTTACCATTTCTCCATTTAGGATGATGTTTACTCTAGCTTTTTTATTTTTAATGTTATGTTATTAATTAGTGTGTTTATTATCAAAGTATATTAAATTTTTTCAAATCCTTTTTCTGCCTCTATTGAGATGATCTTCTGTATTTTCTTCCCTTTACTAGGTTAATGCAGTTAATTATGTTTGGATTTTTCTAATATTAAATCATTCTTCCAAACCTGGGATAAGCCCACTTGGTCAGGGTGTATTCTCTTTTTATGCACTATTGGGTTAAATATAGTAGTATTTTGTTTAGGTTTTTGCATTTAAATTTTTGAATGAAATGTGTTAATTTTTCTTCTTCTGTAATGGCTTTGACTCGTTTTAGTATTAAGGTTATCCTGGCTTCATGAAATGAGTTGGAATTTTCTCTTATTTTTAGTGCCTTGAAGAATTTGTGTAAAATTAAGGTGATATACTTCTTCAAATTTTTGAAGAATTGACCTGTATATCCATGTAGGCCTGGTATTTTCTTTGTGAGAATATTTTAAAATACTGCTTCATTTCAGTAGTTAAGGGACTATTGTGGCTCTTTATTTCTTCTTGAGTTGGCTCTGGTAAGATGTATTTTTTTAAAAGATTTCTTCATTTCAGCTTAAATTTTCAAAATCATTTCATATGGTTGTTATTAATATTCTTTTATTCTTTTAAATCTTATTTTATTTTTAGTTGTATTTCTAATTTCTAGATTTCTCACTTGCATGTTTGTGTGATAGTGGTTTTATGTATTATATTAACCTACTACTCTTTATTATTTCATACTTTTGTTAGGGTAGGAACCTGGCTGATCTTATTTCTCCTTTTAGCCACCTTCAGTCCTTCCTATAAATTGACTTAAACTGAATCTTTTTGAACCACCGTTTTGATTATTTTATTTCTGTATTCAAAATGTCTTCCTCTTTGGGTAAACTCCTAATTACTCAAGGCCAGTGACTTAACAAGGTAAAGAATAACCCCACTATGACTATAACCACACTAGTACAAATGAGCAATATGCTTATTGTCTTTTGAACAAGAAGCACATCAAACATCTTAATTTGTTCTTTTGTTCACACTGTTCTCACTTTTTAAAGTGAGTTTCCGTCTCTATTCTCTAGTTCCTACCAAACTTTCAAACCCCTATTAAAATTTCATATTTGTAAATAAACTTTCTCTGATACTCCAGTATAAAATGATTTTTTCCTTTACTATTTTATTTTTCTGGTGTTCATCCCTTTTTTCTGTGTATCTTTATAGAGTCTTCATGAGCAGGACATTTACACTTTTTTTCAGTATCACTTTCTCGTGGGAAAGATACTGTTACATTCTCAACCTTTTTCCTTGACTATTAACAAATTTAAAATTGTATGTATTTATATTGCTATAGCTATGACTCAATGAAGATTGACAATAATTTTTTTAACATATATATATTTTGTATACTTTAAGTTCTGGGATACATGTGTAGAATGTGCAGGTTTGTTACATAGGTATACACGTGCCATGGTGGCTTACTGCAATAATCAACCCATTGTCTCCATTACGTATTTCTCCTAGTGCTATCCCTCCCCTTGCCCCCAACCCCCCGACAAGCCTTGGTGTGTGATGTTCCCCTCCCTGTGCCCATGCGTTCTCATTGTTCAACTCCCATTTACAAGTGAGAACATGCGGTGTTTGGTTTTCTGTTCCTCTGTTAGTTTGCTGAGAATGATGGTTTCCAGTTTCATCCACGTCCTTGCAAAGGACTTGAACTCATCCTTTTTTATGGCCACATAGTATTCCATGGTGTATATGTGCCACATTTCCTTTTTTCAGTCTATCATTGACGGGCATTTGGGTTGGTTCCAAGTCTTTGCTATTGTGAACAGTACTGCAATAAACATACATGTGCATGTTTCTTTATAGTGGAATGATTTAAAATCGTTTGGGTATATACCCAGTAATGGGATTGCTGGGTCAAATGGTATTTCTGGTTCTAGATCCTTGAGGAATCGCCACACTGTCTTCCACAATGGTTGAACGATTTTACACTCCCACCAACAATGTAAAAGCTTTCCTGTTTCTCCACATCCTCTCCAGTATCTGTTGTTTCCTGACTTTTTAATGATTGCCTTTCTAACTGGCGTGACATGGTATCTCATTGTGGTTTTGATTTGCATTTCGCTAATGACCAGTGATGATGAGCTTTCTTTCATATGTTTGTTGGCCACGTAAATGTCTTCTTTTGAAAAGTGTCTGTTCATATCCTTTGCCCACTTTCTGATGGGGTTGTTTTTTTCTTCTACATTTGTTTAAGTTCTTTGTATATTCTGGATATTAGTCCTTTGTCAGATGGATAGATTGCAAAAATTTTCTTCCATTCTGTAGGTGGCCTGTTCACTCTGACGATAGTTTCTTTTGCTGTGCAGAGCTCTTCAGTTTAATTGGATCCCATTTGTCAATTTTGGTTTTTGTTGCAATTGCTTTTGGTGTTTTAGTCATGAAGTCTTTGCCCATGCCTATGTCCTGAATGGTATTGCCTAGGTTTTCTTCTAGAGTTTTTATAGTTTTAGGTCTTACGTTTAAATTTTTAATCCATCTTGAGTTAATTTTTGTATATGGTGTAAGGAAGGGGTCCAGCTTCAGTTTTCTGCATATGGCTAGCCAGTTTTCCCAATACCATTTATTAAATAGGGAATCCTTTCCCCATTGCTTGTTTTTTGATTGACTATGATTTATATAGGCAGTACTTTAAGCTATTTTTATATTATTCCTCTGGACATCTACTCTTCTTTTGTATAAGCTTTGAAAAGAAATTCTCTAGTCTGGGGATTACAAAATCAAATGCCATCAGTATCAGGTTGTCATCATGAATGTGTGAATTGGATTGTGTGTAAGAAATAGAGAGTAGAAGTGCCCTGATAAACTAAAGACTATATACCCTGGCATAGGAATTCAAACCAAACTCTTAAGGTTCTGGGTCAGTCCTACTTGAGACCCTCTGCTCTAGCCTCATTTCGATTATTGAACTCTACTGCTTTATTTTAAAATATCTTAAAAGCCAGAGTTAAAGTAGGACACTTAGGATAAGCTAAAGAGTTTTAAAGTTGAGAACTACCTAAATAATTCATACTGCAATAGATTTTTTGTGACATGAGTTAAAGTTCTTTCAAATAGAACTTTATTTGACTATATATAAGATTATTTTTATGTGAGACTTAGGAGGACAAGGACCACATCTTTCTTATTCACTGTTCAACCTTTATTACAATGTCTGGCACATAGTAGGTGCTCAGTAAGTATTATTTGGATGAATGAATGAATGGCTGTACACTTTTAAATTTTCTTTTGTTTTTTGTTAATTTTGTACCATGTATAGCATAACCACTTGGTGGCACTAAACTCATTTTAAAACTTAATATTCTCATACCCATGTACATTGTAACTTTTCTTCTCACACACACATACAAAATGAGCTCTAATATATCATGGACAGTGTAAATTATTATTGACATCAAAAAAGAAAGTAACCACAAGAATTTTTTCTACTTCTTAAAATCCTAAAATAATGGATTACAAATTTGAAGTCCTTAGATTATAGAAATGTTTGATAATCTTTTCTGCCGTAGCCTCACTGCCTAGTTTAGCATTGGGTATATATTAAATCTTTAAGGTGTCTTGATTTTGAAAGAATATGTTAATAAGTATAAATTTTAACTTCTCCTAACTTAACTCCTCCCACTGTGCTATCCTCAGATAATTTCACCTTAGGTAATTTTGACCTAAGATAAGGGAGTACTAAGTGTTACAGTATTTTAGTCAACCACATTTATGAAGTCCTCTTTAATCATTAAAATTTTCATCGAAATTTACTAAAGAACTGTGATTCAGATCAAAATACATATTCGTATAAATCAGCAGCAGTGTTAATTGGATTCTGGATCTATCACTACTTTTTCCTAATTCATCAATTTTAAGACAGTTTTGAATGTAAAATGCTTAAAGAGAAGAATTGTAGAAGCATGGTGATGTTATAGTTATTGAGAATTAGGAGTACGAGACTATTCTGTAATGGAGAGTGCAGTCTTACCGAGGAATTTCTCAAATATACTTCAGTCAACAGTTCAGGAACTGGTAGATATTCATAAGACCTTAAAAACCTCTACCAACATGAGAAATAGAGAACTATAAGAATTAAAGAAGGAAAATAATTGAATTTTTTTCTTCTGAAATCAGGCAGGATAAAAATAGATAATTTACTAAAATGTAAAATCATAAGCTAGTTAGCATTATTGGAAAGACTAATTATAATATAGTAACATAATACTGTAGTAGGACTAAGCTGTAATTTAAAAAATTATTCAGCTCTATGATTAACCTTGCTGGTGTTCACACTGATCATCTGAGGTTCTTTCCAGCTTCATGATCTCAATACTATAGGTACTTAGGCATTGTGGAAGAAACTGCTGTTCATAAAGCGGTTTATAATCTTGTTGGAGAGACCACATGTATGTACAGAGACAGCCTAGCATGATGGCTGTGTACACAAATTCTAGAACAAGATTGGCTGTGTGCCCTTGGGCACTTAACCTCTTTGTGCCTCAGCTTCTACAAATTTAAAATGAAGATGATAATAGTACTCCTTCTTCATAAGTTGTTGAGAGGATTAAAAGAAATAACACATGCAGAGTGCCTAGAAAAGTAACTGGCACATAGTAAATGCTATCTAACTGTTTTTTCATTTGGCTAGAATGTAAGGTCCAGATAATTTGTTAAATGATTACAGCTAGATGATAGCAATGTAAAGACTGTACATGATTGAGTGAAAAAAAATATGTGGACATTATATACCCTGTTTGGGAATTTAAATGAGGGTAGAAACTAATGTGAGTTGTTTAAGAAGGTCTCTAAAATCACACAGGTGAATTGAAGCTTATGCTCGGTAATAAAATACTAATTGAATTTGAATAGGTAGAAATGAGTCTAGGAGGAAATGAATAGGAGAGAAGGACAAGCTCTGTTGGCTTAATCAGCTGTGTTTTCCATCAGGATGATTGGTCTTGTTACCCTAACTGGATTGGTTTTTGGTAATATTATGAGTTCATTGAGTTCGTTTGGTTTCCTAGAATTTTCAACTCCAGAATTGCAGCAAATTTTTGAAAATAGATTAGGATAGAAATTAAACATATTTATTCTGTTTATGCTGAGACTTTATAAAATATAATTTGAAAACTTCATGTTTTGGGGCCATTGTCACCAGTTAAAAACCATTTTTTATTTTTTTAAACACATTGATATCTTCACTTTTATATTTTATAGGTAATTAATAATGCTTGTGCTACTCAAGCCATAGTGAGTGTGTTACTGAACTGTACCCACCAGGATGTCCATTTAGGCGAGACATTATCAGAGTTTAAAGAATTTTCACAAAGTTTTGATGCAGCTGTGAGTACAACCTTCTTATTCCTAAAATGTCATATTTGTGAAAGTTTGTATATTAATAGGCTACTTTAAAAATTATTTTAGATGAAAGGCTTGGCACTGAGCAATTCAGATGTTATTCGACAAGTACACAACAGTTTCGCCAGGTAAAGAGACTTTATGTTAAATAAATACTGTTTCTTTCTTTGCTTCTTTGAGTCTCACTATTTTTTTATTTACTATAGACAGCAAATGTTTGAATTTGATACGAAGACATCAGCAAAAGAAGAAGATGCTTTTCACTTTGTCAGTTATGTTCCTGTTAATGGGAGACTGTATGAATTAGATGGATTAAGAGAAGGACCGATTGATTTAGGTAATGCAGTTCCTGTTCCTGATATTTCACTTTTGACAGGGGAAAATCTGTTGGGTATTTACCCTCATTTTAGTCACAGTGCTGCTTAAATTTTCAAGGTAAAAGTGACTATGAGGTAACATAATATAATGAAGGCCTTAAGCTCTTCAGTATGTTATATTACTATATAGGAGGAACATGTTGACTACCGTAGTTCAATTGATGCCTTTGAGTTTTTCCCAAGTAGAATTATTTTTTAACCTATAGGTTACATAATTTATATTTTATTTTCCATGTAACATTTAAAAACTACCCTTAGTGAATGTAAATAGTTATTCTTCTCATTTTTAACCCATTCATAAGGGATAGCAAACATTTCTTATCATCTGTATTAAAGTATTTTCATTTGGAATTGGATAATTTATTGTTTTGCAATCAAGAAAATATTTTTCTTAAAAGTTCTCTATTTAAATAGTGCATTAATGTGTCATCCTTTATGCCAAGACATAGATTTGTTCTGATCCTACCCCATCTCTAATGCTGAGCAAAACATTATAAACACTTGTCAAGGTTGAGGGTACAATCTGTGGCTCTGAAAGATTACTGAAATAATAGGTTCACAAAATAATTTTAACTCCTTATTTTGACTTCATTAAATTTTCTTTTTCTTTTTTTAATAATAGGTTTGAAGTCCAACACAACTTGTTTTAGTTGAATCTAATGTTATAGGCTATTCATAAAACTTTTTACTTTTAGATTTTAAAAAAATTAACATGGGTTCATTTTGTTTGTACTTTTTGCCATGCCCCATTCATAGAACCAATAGTTTATCTAATGCAGATTTACATGCTGCCTCTATATTTAAAAATATTTATTTTTCTATGTCTGTTATAAAAATTTATTTATGGAATTGAAACAACATAATTATACTAAAAAGAGTTTTACTGCTCTAAATTTATTAAAATATTTGTAAAAAAATATTTTGGGCCAAACTTTTGCATGTTAAAGTTGATTGTTCTTATTTTTATTTGCGTTAACCGTTTTAAAATTTCTTTCTAGGTGCATGCAATCAAGATGATTGGATCAGTGCAGTAAGGCCTGTCATAGAAAAAAGGATACAAAAGTAAATGCTCAGCTAATCTCATTGGCATAATATTGTTTTTTAAGTATTTTTTAAACTTGTATTTTGTTATTTTAGCAGTGTGCATTGAACATCTACTTTTTTTTTTCTTTTTAATTTTTTGTAGAGACGGGTTTTCACCATGTTGCCCAGGCTGGTCTCAGACTCCTGAGCTCAAGCCATCCGCCTGCCTCGACCTCCCAAAGTGGTAGGATTACAGGCGTGAGCCACTGTGCCCAGCCAAACATCTACTTTTGATTGGGTTAATGCATTTAAGAAGTCTATTTCAGAAAATCTCTAAATTTCATGTAGTAGTGTGTCATCTTGTCTTTAGAGAAGTTAAACATGTGGATTTCCATTAAGTTAGATAATTTTTTAGTTTCATTTTTTTCTTTTTTGAGACAGAGTCTCACTGGGTCGCCCAGGCTGGAGTGCAGTGGCACAATCTCGGCTCACTGCAACCTCTGCCCCCCGAGTTCAAGCGATTCTCGTGTCTCAGCATCTCGAGTAGCTGGGATTATGGGCACATGCCACCACACCCGGCTAATTTTTGTATTTTCAGTAGAGGTGGGGTTTCACCATGTTGTCCAGGCTTGTCTCAAACTCCTGACCTCAAGTGATCTGCCCGCCTTGGCCTCCCAAAGTGCTGGGATTACAGGCATGAGCCACTGCACCCAGCTAGGTATTTTGTACTGTTGGATAATTGTACAGTTATTTTGTAGAGTTTTGTTTTTGAGGGTTTATTTTTAATATTAAGCTCTTTATTTTGGGGTAATTGTATATTCAATTTCAGATAATTATATATATTCAGTTGTAAGAAATAATACAGAGACATCATGTGTATCTTTTATCTTTCAGTGGCAACATCTTGCAAAACTATAGTGTAATATCACAGCCAGGATACTGGCATTGATGTAGTCAAGATACAGCAAAATTTGCTCTCCACAAAGATCCCTTATATTGTTCTTTTTAGGCACAACCACTTCTCTCCCTGCTGCCTTTCCCTTTCCTTCACTCCTTAATCCCTAATTCTATAATTTTTGTCATTTAAAGAATGTTATATATGAATTTTACAGTATGTAACCTTTTTGCATTAGCTTTTTCACTCAGTTTAATTCTCTGGAGATTCATTCAAGTTTTTAAGTGTATCAGTAGTTCTTTTTTTATTCATAGATGGTATTCTGTGGTATGGATATACCAGTTTTTTGCCTCTTCGTCTATTGAAGGACATCTGGATTGTTTTCTATTTTTTGGCTACTGCGAATAAAGCTACAATAAACGTTTTTGTGCAGGTTTTTGTGACTGCAAATTTTCATTTCTCTGGGATAAATGCCTATGTGTGTCATTGCTGGGTTGCATGGTAAATGGATATTTATTTTTTTTTTAAGAAACTACCAAACTCTTTTCCAGAGTGACTGTACCATTTTATATTTCTACTAGCAATATATGAATGGTCTAGTTCCTCGGCATCCTTTTTAGCATTTGGTGTTACCACCATTTTTAGTTTAACCATTCTAATAGATGTATAGTGATACTTCGTTGTGGTTTTAGTCTGCATTTCCCTGATGACTAATGATGTTGAAAATCTTTTCGTGCCTTTAGCTCGTTTTCTGATTGTTTTTTGACTCTTGAGTCTGAAGTTCTTTACGTATTTTAGATGCTAATCCTTCATCAAACACATTGCCTGCAAATATTCTCTCCCAGTCTGTAGCCCATCCGCTTGTACTCCCAAAATGGTCTTTCAAAGAGCAAAAGGTCTTAATCCTGATGAAGTACAGTTTATCAGTATTTCACACTATGAATTGTGTTTTTGTTGTCAAGTCTAAGAATTCTTTGTCTCGGTGTAGATACCAAAATTTTTTTCCTGTGTTATTTTCTTAAAAGTTTATAGTTTAATGTTTTACACGTAAGTCAATGATGTATTTTAAGTTAATTTTTGTATATGGTATGACATTTAGATCAAGGGTCATTTTTTTTTTTTTGCCTATGCATATTCAATTACTCAGGCACCAGTGGTGGAAAAGGCTATCCTTCCTCCACTGAATTCCTTCTGCATCTTTGCAAAAGTGGAGCATATTTGTGTGCGTCTATTTCTGGGCTCACTATTCTGTCAATTGTTCCATTTATCTGTTCCTCTGCCAGTACTACATTGTGTTGATTACTGTAACTCTAAGTCTTGAAATCAGGTAGACCAATGCCTATCATCGTATTCTTCTCTTCAAAATTGTTTTAACTATTATAGTTCCTCTGCCTTCCCATATAAATTTTAGTATAATCTTCTCTATGTCTATAAAAGTAAGACTTTGGATCTTATTTAAAATTTCTGTGTGAGTTGGTTTTTATGGACATGGCTCTGACAGGGTAAATTGTGGGTGCCACCTCATTACTGCCAGGTGGGAGTAGAAGTCCAGCTTCCCTACTAGGCCTTCAGTGACAACTGAAATGGAATAAGCCTTCTTGTTATTGCTGGGCAGAGATGGGAGTTCTAGCCCCCAGCAGGGTTTCTGTTGATACCACTCTGGCTGAGAGGAGTAGGAGTGCTTTGCTATTGCTTTCCACTCATGCTGAAGTGGGAGAGGCTACTTTCCCACTGGATGGTAGTGACAATTTTGGCTTCCCATTCTGTGTCCCCTGATAGCACAAATGGGTGTTGTCATTACCATACGGCAGGGATGAAAGTCCCCATTCCCTACCCAGCCTTTTTTAATACCAACCTAGGAACCTTGTTAAAGGTTGGAAGACAAGATTGGAAGTCCAGGCTCTCTATTCTGCTTTTACTGGTTTTGAGTAGGGGTGAGGTCACAGATTTTTCAATCATGTTTGGCTATAGTGGAATGATTATTGTGTAAAAGTTTTCTGTCTTCTGAGGCTGCACCTTTTCTATTTGGCTAGAGAGAGCAGACTTTTGTTGGGGCTTTTTTTTTTGTCTGTGCCTGTGGTATTTCTGGGTTGCTGGTTTCTTCAGCTCCAAGTCTGGGATATATGAGGCAGAAAAAAACCTCAGGGAATTCACTATTGTATCATTGTTTGTTCCTGAGTTCCCCAGCTTGTCTGCTTTTTTCTACCTTTCAGAATGTTCTTGCTTGCTCTTTTTAAAAAACATATTATGTCCAGGGTTTTTAGTTGTACTTACTGGCAGGAATAGGGACATGGAAGTCCCACAATCAGTTTTAAAGACATTTTTACATAGTTCAAATTACTGTAGTTATTTTGGGGCCATTTCTTTTCAGTGAATAGAGCTGTGTATGAGAAACTCTTAGAGATAAACTAATGCAAAATGGGCTTATATTTTCTATATATTTTCATCTTAATGCCATTTACATGGTGTTATGAATAATGCTTTTAATGTCAGTTGCTACCATGAACCAGCTTATGTTATGTTTCATTGATATCAGAGTAGTGAAAATCAAACATTCAGAAATTTTACTATACGATATAATTATACATTATATTAATAAAATATGTTATATTTATTTACATATAAGATAAAATTTAAAATATATAAATTAAAAATAGAAAGTTCATCATAACTTGGAAAAAATTATATAATAAGGAGCATAGTTAATACCCATCAAGATGTCAGTCTAAGTAATTTAAGAAATATGGAGTCTCCATTTGTTTTTTTCTGAGCTCTTAAGTTAATAAGTTGCCATATTTCTTATAAAGGTAGGGAAATTGATGAAAATGTTTTTATTTCAAATGTTTTAAGTGGTACTAACATTATTTTAGAATATTTAAAAAACATTTGTGTTTGATGAAATGTAGCTAATTTTTTTTCTACAGTTGTCTTTCCTATATGAAAGCTTTTTTTTTTTTTTTTTTTTTTTAAGAGACAGGGTCTTGTTCTGTTGCCCAGACTGCAGTATAGTGCACTATCATAGCTCACTGCAGCCTCAAGCTTCTAAACTCAAAGGATCCTCTCCACTCCTGAGCCTCCCAAGTAGCTGGGAGGCACCTATGTGCCTGACCTGAAAGCTTTTTAAAAGTGTCCATTTTTATTGTTAGCCAATTGATAGACTTTTGTTTATACTAGGAAATCAAGAGGGGAATCACGATGGATTATCTTAATGGTAATAGTTGTACAATTCTTTATTACATTATAAACTTAAATAATTTTCTTCTAGGTACAGTGAAGGTGAAATTCGATTTAATTTAATGGCCATTGTGTCCGACAGAAAAATGATATATGAACAGAAGATAGCAGAGTTACAAAGACAACTTGCAGAGGTTCGTGGCCATGTTTCTAAGTACAAAGTTCTAGCTTGGTTATTCTCTCAGGAAAAGTATTTACTTTAAATATATATATATAAAATCAAGTGGTCTGAATGGTGGTTAAGCGACTACACACTGGATTCAGGCTGCCTAGATTTGGTTCCTGGCTTTGCACTTAGTGGATATAGGAATTTGAGTATATTTCCTTGTGCCTCAGTTTCTTCATATAGCATAAAGATAATAAATAGTATTTACCTTAGAAGATTGTCATGAGGAGTAAATGAGGTATATGTAAATCACTTAATGACTAACAAATGGTAAATGCTAAATAAGTGTTAGGAATGAACTATTTTAACTATTTTCTGTGATTTCATTATATAATTAAGTTAATTTTCAAAGAGTTAACTGGGTACATTTAGAGTCACATGTAGTCTTTACTAGTCTATGATTATCTTTGTATAGTAAATGTCATTGGAGAAGAGATTTAGTAGACAAAGTTTATTTTACAATCCTTTGAGCACATTTTCTTAAGAGTATATTTAAGAAAATTTATTTTATAGTGTATTAGGAGAATATGGCAATAGAGTATATTACAGTGTAGGTTGTTTTTAGATGAAAATTCATATTATTAGAAATAGAAATATGGAAGGTACCATTTTGGGGCTTTTATCCTTTAATGCTGCTGTTAGGCTGGCATGCTGCTATCAATATGAAGAGTAGAAATTTGAAAATAATCATACTGTGTTTATCATTTTAAAATATTCTGAATGTAAGCCTCAATTATTAGGGTGTGCTATTTCTTTTCCTTCCCCCAAGGAGGAACCCATGGATACAGATCAAGGTAATAGTATGTTAAGTGCTATTCAGTCAGAAGTTGCCAAAAATCAGATGCTTATTGAAGAAGAAGTACAGAAATTAAAAAGATACAAGGTATGTTTTTAAAAATGTGTTCCTTTAATGTTTTAATATAAAGCAGTATATTTCAAGATGAAGGTACATTGAATATCTGATGGCTTTCCCTCCTATCATTTACCAGATTTCAAATAATATGTTGATTCTCTGACACCCTACAAAGATAAGTAGTGAGATGTCTTTCATTTTTATTTTCATAAAATATTATTAGGAATAGAATTTTAACCTATGTGATGTTTCAGTTCACTGTAGTTATTATTCTTTTTTTTTTTTTTTGGATGGAGTCTCGCCCTGTCGCCAAGTCTAGAGTGCAGTGGTGCAATCTTGGCTCACTGCAACCTCCACCTCCCAGGTTCAAGCAATTCCCCTTCCTCAGCCTCTCAAGTAGCTGGGATTACAGGTGTGCACCACCATGCCTGGCTAGGCTAATTTTTGTATTTTTAATAGAGAGAGGGTTTTGCCACGTTGGCCATGCTGATCTTGAACTCCTGACCTCAAGTGATCTGCCCACCTCGGCCTCCCAAAGTGCTTGGATTACAGGCATCAGCCACTGTGCCCAGCCTGTTATTATTCTTATTGATGCTCAAATTATCCCTTCTTTGGCCAGTGGCAGCCACTTCAGGCTGTCTCCTAAGTCTTTTTGATATAACCCCCTTAGTTTCTGGATAGCTTCCTTGCTTTTTTTTTTTTTTTTGAGATGGAGTCTTGCTTTGTCGCCCAAGCTGTTGTGCAGTGAGGCGATCTTGGCTCACTGCAACCTCTCCCTCCCAGTTCAAGCAGTTCTCCTGCCTCAGCCTCCCAAGTAGCTGGGATTACAGGCCCAGAGCACCACACTCGGCTAATTTTTGTATTTTTAGTAGAGACAGAGTTTCACCATGTTATCCAGGCTGGTCTCGATCTCCTGGCCTCAAATGATCCTCCTGCCTTGGCTTACCAAAGTGCTGGGATTACAGGTGTGAGCCACTTTGCCCAGCCAGCTTCCTTCCTTTCTAGTATAAGATGTTTGAGACTTTTTTTTTTCTGGAGACAGAGTCTCACTCTGTTGCCCAGGCTGGAGTGCAGGGCATGATGTGGGCTCAGTGCAGCCTCCTCCTCCCGGGTTGAAGTAATTCTTCTGCCTCAGCCTCCCAAGAAGCTGGGATTATAGGCACCTGCCTGCACGCCTGCCTAATTTTTTTATTTTTAGTAAAGACGGATTTCACCATGTTGTCTAGGCTGATCTCGAACTCCTGACCTCAAGTGATCCACCTGCCTTGGCCTCTCAAAGTGCTGGGATTATAGGCATGAGCCACTGCACTCGGCGTGTTATTATTCTTACTGATGCTCAAATTATCCTATCTTTGGCCGTTGGGAGCCACTTCAGGCTGTCTCCTAAGTCCTTTTGACATAACCCGCTTAGTTTCTGATAGCTTCCTTGCTTTCTTTTTTTTTTTTTTTCAAGATGGAGTCTCACTTTGTTGCCCAAGCTGGAGTGTAGTAAGGCGAATTTGGCTCACTGCAACCTCTGCCTCCCGGGTTCAAGCAATTCTGCTGCCTCAACCTCCCGAGTAGCTGGGATTACAGGCCTGTGCCACCACGCCCAGCTAATTTTTGTATTTTTAGTAGAGACAGGATTTCAGTATGTTAGCCAGGCTGGTCTCGAACTCCTGGCCTCAAATGATCCTCCTGCCTTGGCTTCCCAAAGTGCAGGAATTACAGGTATGAGCCACTATGCCCAGCCAGCTTCCTTGCTTTCTAATATAAAATGTTTCAGACCTTTTTTTTTTTTTGGAGACAGAGTCTTGCTCTGTTGCTCAGGCTGGAGTGCAGGGCACTATCTTGGCTCACTGCAACCTCTGCCTCCTCCTGGGTTAAAGCAATTCTCCTGCCTCAGCCTCCCGAGTAGCTGGGATTACAGGTGCCTGCCTCCACGCCCAGCCAATTTTTGTATTTTTAGTAGAGACAGGGTTTCACCACGTTGTCCAGGCTGGTTTCGAACTCCTGACCTCAAGCGATCTGCCTGCCTTGGCCTCCCAAAGTGGTGGGATTACCGGTGTGAGCTACTATGCCTGGCTTAGACTTTTCTTGTACATTTCTTGCTTAAACTTGGAATCAGCCATTTTATAAAGAAGCCCTTTGTTCCCTTGGTGCAAAATTGTGTTTAGAAACCACTATCTGGGCACTCAGGGGCTCAGTGCTGCTGATTGCTCATTGTTTCTAGGCCTTTTTAGTGCTACAAATATACTTTTGTTTGTTTCATATTTTATTTTTGCAGAGGAAATACATCATGTGTTCATATAAATACTCAAATTTAGGATTAAAGGGCTTTGTGCGTAAGGAAGTTATCATTTGCATTTCTTCTATTCAGTTGAAAATCTTGGGTTCCTAACAAAATTAATGTAGTTACTTATTTGTTTTATGCCATATTTATGTAGTATGTATATAATGTATTTGTGTATATATGTATATGCATGTATATAAAAAGGTTCAGAATAATAGTACCAATAGTATAATAACAAGTGAAAGGTTTTTTTCTTAAGTTTTTCTTATTCATTAGGGTATATCCTATTTTGGATATATAATCAAATCACTGTATTTTAAATTCACTTAAAAATTTTTCCTGTTGATTTTGCTGTCAGATTTTTTAGAGTTAAAAATTCTGATTTAATTTTATTTAATCATGTCAAGCATTTATGTAATTCAGAATCAAATATAAAGGCAAAGTTATTTTTAATAATGTGTTCTCTTTCACTTGCAGTCCATCCCGTAACCTTTTTTTCAGAAAAGCAGAAAGAGTGGAGGAAACTGTGAATTTTGTGTTACTTTGGATGTGGAATGTATATGTCATTTGTCATGTGTTATGGTAGTAAAAGGATTGTTTTTCATTTGAACCTCAGTGTAAGGCAAGAACTGTCCTTTTTGTTGCTCCCCACAGTGTCAGTAAAGTGTTTTGCATCATACTTAACAGACAACAGATACTTTGCATCATACTTAACAGACAACAAATGATTGTTAAATGAAATGAATGGGCCTTAAACTAGTAGGATTTCTTCAGGTGAAAGTGGTAGGGGCAGGCAGGCAGGCTCTAGAGTATTCCAGGCAGAAAAAGGGAGGGCCAAGTTCATGGAGATAGGAAAGGAAGAAATAATAGCTTTACCAATTATTTTCCATTTCACATGATATTAAAAAAGTAAATTACCCATCTTTATATATACTTATGCAGTTATTATGTAATTAACTTTTAATATCTGCCCAAAATACAACATAATGTTTCCATAACTTCCATAAGGTGTCCTGCTTTATTGTTTGGGAATGCTTTGTTTAAAAAAAGATAAAATGATTCTCATACTGCTATAAAACAAACATGTTAAGCTTTAATTTAATTAATTAACTGAAGGAACTCTAGTTAAAGGAGAAGTCAGAGAAGCTCAAATTTATATGAAGTTTAAATGAATTTATAAGAGATGGAAACTTTCTATGGAAGAAGGGCAATCAATTATACTTCTACCAGGCGGAATATATAATAGGTCAGTGGCAGTGAAAGCCTAGAATCACATAACTTGAGAGGATGTTATCTAGACAGTGCATAGTTTTCCACTGAAGTAGAAATTTTTTTCCTGCAGTGTACCCCCTTTTGATAAAAAATAATCTGAAGGAAAGATTGTGCTTGATCACAAAGTAAAGCTGGTCTCATTAGACTTTGCCTGATTATTTGCACAGGTGAAGTAGCAAATGTTAATTTAGCATGTAGACCTTTAGTTGTTTTTATAAATGACATTTTCATAAGTAACGTTAGATTGGACTTTTAAAGGCCTCTATTATTTGCTAAGTCAGGGGCAGGAGGCCCTTGCCCAAGAAACTCCCTCCACATGTTTTATTGTGTTAATCTTTATTCTCAGTGGGAATGGAATCTCATTATTTCTAAAATCATTTTCTTATGAGAATGGATATTTTATACCATTTCTATTTTGAGTTGGATGCAAAGAATAAAATACCAAAATTAGCAGAAATGTAGTTAGTGTGGATTGATGTTGTTTTATTTTCAGATTGAGAATATCAGAAGGAAGCATAATTATCTGCCTTTCATTATGGAATTGTTAAAGACTTTAGCAGAACACCAGCAGTTAATACCACTAGTAGAAAAGGTAAGTATTTTATTGGTAGATACTTAAATTAGGTTTAGAGTCTCCAAAAACATAAAATGTATTTTTTATTTTTTGCATGAGTAGAGGTAACATTTTTGGAAGCTTGTACATTTTTATTCTTTTGCTTTTTGCCTCTTGTTTTCTATTCTATAAGAATTAGTTCAACTGAGACTGTAAAACAAAAATAAAGAATTACCCCACTGCTTTAGCCTTCCAGATTCTTAGTATCAAGACCTCAGGTTGTGCTGTATTAAAATAAAATTTAAAACACTTTCTTTAAGCAAAAATAGATTTTTAATGCTGATAATTGAAATAATATTTCCTGTTTAGCAAAAGTTTGAGTTGATATAACAGAATTTAAAAGTAGAATGGACATTGTTGGGTTTAAAAAGAAAATAGCCTGTACTACGAAATAGGTTTTCTTATTTCTAATCTAGTATCTGTTCCACTGAGGGAAAACTAACATAAATTAGTTGAGAATTCTGATTTCTGTGATTTTTTTCATAAGTAACAAAATATTTGTTGAATAAGTAAAATGCAGTTAAATTGTTTTTAAGTTCATACTGTAAATCAGTGTTTCTGAAAGTGAACATCAGTGGATACTCTTTAAAATACATGTTACCTGGCCCCTCCCCAGATATTCTGATATAGGGGAAGGATTCTTTAATAAGTTCCCCAAGTGATTCTAATGCAACTGGTCTGTGTACCACAGTTTGAGAAACACTTTGAGAAGACACTACTAGGCAAATAAAATTTTGGACCATTAACTTAAAGACGAGAATACGTGGTAGGTATATTTTCCTTATTAATTTTAAAGTTTACAAAGCAAAGATTCATTTCAACCAAGCTGTTTCATGTTATACATTCTAAATAATATGAGATGTGAGCTAATAAGTTTTTTGTGTATATACCTTATTGATTGAAACATGTGACCCAACTTTTAGCATTAAATGTAAAAATTATTGCAGAAGACTGCTAAATGTTCTCTTTTCCATTATAGGTTTTTCTGTTCATGCATCTCAGGGTGTATTCCAAGATGGGAAACTGTTTTTAAAGTTTTAGATTAATACAGGGTACTGTGGTTCTCAAAATTGCTTGGTTAACAAGAATACCTAGATATGATGTTATTAATCCTATCAAATGTTTTTCTGTTAAAAATATTAAAATAACTATAAAATGTGCTAAATATGTGATACCTCAAATTTTAAGTTAGATACATGTTACTAGGGACTAGAACCCTTAGACAAATTTGAAATGTATAAATTTTGCATTAAAATTGATCTGTGAACATAATTTTTTGTGTGTGCAAATTAGTAAGTAAAAGGACCACTGTTGTTTGATTTTTAATTACACTAGATCCCCAGATTTTTTTGAGAGCATAGTTAGAGAACAACACCTTGTCAGCTAACATTAGAATAATTTTTCCTTAGTTCACATTTTTTGGACACAAGGTGGCAGCATATGAATACCTGATGTTAGTGGAACACCAAGTCTGTTGTGTTTGCCTTCATTTTCTTAAGGAAAGTAGTTATTGACCTTCTACTTGCTTATATCTCTAAGCTGTTCTTTTATTAATATTCCAGAAGCAATATTGAGATAGATTTATTTCTTGTATGCATTCAATAACTTATTCTCCTAGGTTCTGAAGGAGCTTAGACTCATTTAATTGGAATTGTTGAAATGTTTTAAATTATTCTTCAAACATTTATCTAGCTGCAAGGATATTCAGGCACTCTGTTAAGGTCTAGGGATGTATACATAACTGAGACATATTATTTTCTCTTAAGCAACTCATGGTACAATTTGGGAAAGGAATAAATGAACAATTATGGCACTGTGCTAAATAGTATTATTTTGATAAATGCCAGGATAAAGTCAGGCATCACCAGCAAGCACAGGGTAGCTCCTAAATAGCTTTATAGCCACTTAAAATTTCACATCCATAAAGTTTTAAATATGTGGTGGGAATTAAGTGCTTAATCTGTAGCAATATATCCGTTTCCTTTGCAAGAATTTATTTTTGTTCATCTTATTTTGGAAAAAAAAGATGCCATATTAAAATATCATTTTCTGCAGATAAATGCAAATTTAAAAAATAAAGCATGTTGAAAAACTGTTAGAATAAAGATTAGATTTTATAATTATATAAAATCTTTACCAGCAATAGTTAATTACTTAATAGTAATACTTCTAAGAAAAATTACCTATAGAATTCAGAAATAGATAAGTTGGAATAGTGGATCTTACTATGTTTTGTTTTCAGGGAAAATAGGATAAAAGAACAAGGTGTGAGAAGGAATAGAAAGAAACAAACAGGAAAGATGTGGCTGCACCATGCAGTGCTACTATATGCCAAGATTCTACAGGATCAGATTTTTGAATAGCTGAGGCAGTTGCCTATAATCTATGATGACATAAAAGTATTTGACCTAAAATCTTTTTATTTGCAAAATAATAAATAAAAAGTGATTCTCCCTCGGCATGGCTATAATGAACTTGGTTAGGACCTATAAATGTTTTTGTTATATGAGACTTTTTAACTGATGAATTCTTTGAATACACACCACATTTAAAAACTGCATAGGAGGTAATCCAAAAATATATAGTTATAAAACTTCTTGTATTATGTACCAAATCTCTTTCTTAAAATATAAAATAAAATTATCTAGTTTAAGATTACATTTGTGAGACTTCTATTTATTCAGGCATATTTATGATTAAAAAATTTTTGTCTACACATGTAATTATGAATCATTGTCTATCTTAAGTTTTTAACTACCAATAACTTAACATGATGTAAAATCATAAATTCCATTGCTATGGGGAAATCCAAACAACTTCACAATATTGAATTTTGTCCACATTTTACTATGACTTTATGATTCAATTGGTAATAAGTAAGCTTCAGATCTTTTTCTATTTCTTAATAGAAATAAGGTAGAAGAATAGTTAAGGCTAATCACAACAATATCTACATTAGTATCTATTAATGCAGAATTATCTGATTTGAGTCAGTACTTTTTAATATCATTGGTACACTGTATAGAAGGAAAGTATTTTTAACAGTATATATTTTTCCATGCTATTTGTAAATATGATTTTATTTTTATTTTTTAACAAAAGCAGACCAAAATACAGGCTTTGAATTTAAATCTTATATACGTGTTACTTATTAGCTGGAGCTTTTAGGCACTATTTACTTTCTTATAACCTCTTTCTCATCTGTAAACTGGGAATCATACCTACTTCACATTCTTGATGATTAAATGAGATCATATCTGTAAAGTGTATAAATTAGTGCTCAATTAATGGTGATATTTTTAATTTTAATAAATGTATAGACACTCTGCCTTATATGTGTTTGCTCATTTAATTATGTTGTAAAGTTTATATCAGAAACCAGTAAATTTATTTCTTGTTAATCCTTCTCAATATTCTATTAAGCATACTCAGATCAATAAGGAAAGAAGCACATACTTTTATTTTAAATTATGCCTAAAACCAAATTATTATTTGAGGAAAGAAAACTTTGTATGAGATGCGATACACATATCAAATTACAAATTATGCTTGTTAACTAAAAACGTTGATGTTGGCAATTAACTTTATTATTTTTAATATGACACAGACTATTTGCTCTTATTCATTCTAAGGCACAGCACTCAGTTTTATCATACTGTTAAATAATAATTATACTATCCAATACATTACAAAAGGAGATTGTAATTGTTTTAATTGCTCTATTTTTTATTTAAGGAAGTTTTAAAAAAAAGTTGTATAATGTAGAAGTCTAATTCATTGACTCTTCTGAAGTGGCACAGTGGAAAAATATTGTATTGTAGTACTCTAAACTCTTGCTTTTAGAAATGTCTTCTGAACACTGGCAGAACTGGCATCATCTGAGAGTTTGTTAGAAATACAGAACCTCAGGCATTTTACTAAATCAGTCTGCATTTTAACAGGGTCTCTAAGTCATTGGTATATACATTGAGAAGCAATGCTATAAAGCATATGTCTTTGATCTGTATTGAGGACTTACTATATACTAGCTGTGGGACTTTGGTCAAGCTTGATAACATCTATAAGCTCTGGCTTATTCATTTGCTAAAGAATAAAACAAATACTGTGTTCAAGCTATATAATTGTAATGAAGATCTATTGAACTAGTATGTAAAAACATTTTTTTTTAGGTCATATAAATAAAGCTTGTTGACACCAGGGATACATAATCCTTTAGTGACATTATGTTAAACTCACTTAAACTGTTATGTCAAACTCATTTATTCACATTTGCAGAAACTAATGTAAGATTTTTCTTATACTCACGTGAACAGGAAATGGGCAAATATGTGTATATATATTGTCTTGGAATACTCATGAATGAGTTTGACTTTATGGAATTTTTAAATTATTACAATTATAACAATTCATTTCACCTTCAGATCGGAAAGAACTGCAAACCAAACATTATCATCTTTCTTAGGGCAAAGAATAACTATGTAATTGTCCAGGAAAAGTTTGTTATAAGTCTCAAGTTATAAAACATAATGCTTTAGAAGTCTTATAAACAATGTATTTCAAGCCTTTCAGCTTGAGAATACCCTCTTAGGCACATTTCATTCTAATATAGTCTAAAACTGACTTTTAAAATTTTGTAACATACTATTTTTAATTTTTAGGCAAAAGAAAAACAGAACGCAAAGAAAGCTCAGGAAACCAAATGAAGAGGATGTTTTCAGATATGTACACATTTCTGCTTCTGCACATATTTTCATGGAAATCATTATGTATAAAGAACTTAGAGCAACATCCTAATTGGCTCAGTGCACGTTTGGCAGTAGTGCCAACCTGTCTTGTCTTTAATGCATGGATTCATAAACTTCTTCCCTACCTGCATCATGTGCATGTAGTGCATATTAAAGTGATATTAAGAGTGCTTGCCCAAATTCCATTATTTGACATTGAATCTGAGAACTGTTAGTTTTCTGTATGTGTAACTACCATATGAAGCTAGAAAATGTACAAATGATATTCATTATCTGTAATTTAAATACTTAAAATTTGCAGTTGTCAGATCTTGATTAAACTGGATGTCTTATTCTCATCATTAATGGAAAAAAACCAGTATTTCTATCTTTGATATCTAAGTGTTTTGAGGATTTTAAAACTGAATTTTATCTGCTATACCAGTTATTTGAGAAAGGATGATTTTAATGTAAATCATTTAAAAAGGACAAAATATAATTTCCCGTGATTTTCACTGCTGTCAGTAGAAAAGTAATAAACATCTCAATTTTATTTTAGTAAATTTTCTTCAAGTGTTTGGGGTTATTTGTTTATGTATTAGAGAATTATTTCAGGAAGGTCTGAGTATTATGCTTCAAAGCAAAATTTCAGATTAAGAAGAAATTGTAAATCTTAAAGAATGTTGATGTTACTCTCAATGGAATATTGTTTCAAGCTCGTAAGCTGTATATAAAAAAACCGGAGGTTTGACAGTTTATTTTAAAAAAATGGTAGTGGTGATGGGGGATCTTTCTATGCCAATTTGAATAAATTTCATACAGCCTGCAGTTTCCAAGAGCCATATACAATTTGCTCACAATTGATTTTTTAAAATTGATTTGGGAGTTGCTTTGTAATAATCTTCTGCTTCTAATCTTCCTTTGCAAGTCAGACTTTAAAGAAGACTTTATAAAGCTTTCTTTTTTAAAGGAAGTAATCTACTTTTTTCTTTATCAAGAATATTTTTGAGGTTGATACATGAGTTTTTAACATTTTATTATTTATTGTAAAATCAATTTAGCATAATTTATTTTACTAGGGAGAATGTGTACCCATCTTCCAGCTTCAGCACATGAATTTTTAAGGATTGTTTTTAAGCTTAGTAATTGTGGTATTAAATGACTTGGAGCTAATGGAGAAAAACCTGATAGGAAATTGATAGAAAAACGAATGAAATATTTTTCATACATAATTGCAGTTGGAGGTAATGAAAAATATGTAGTCTCAGTTATTTGTGGGTAAATATGTTTTGCTGTTGATACAGTAATAATTATGGAGTGTTTTCAAAGCCATGATATAATTTTTAAAAATAGATTTTTAAGGAAGGCTCATCTTGATCTCATTCGTTTATTTCAGCTTAATTTATATATTCTTTCCTATTGAGGCTTAAATTTTGTTAAGCAATTTGAGGATTATTGTGGTAAGTTGTATTTAATAATCAATACAGTGTGATACTGGCACTAGGATTGACAAATAAATCAATGGAACAGAAGAGAGAGCCTGAAAACAGATCAACGTTTATATGATCACTTGATTTCGACAAAGGTGACAAAACAATTCAACAGAGAAAGAAAGTCTTTTCAACAAATGGAGCCAGAATAGAATAGCTGAATATCCATACAGAAAAAAGTGAACAGTGACCCCCTACCTCACAAAAATGACTTTGAGATGAATCATAGACCTAAATGTAATATTTTAAAAGTATGAAGCTTTTTAACTGAAAACATAGATATTTTTGTGACTTGGGGGGTTAGCCAAAGGTTTCATAGGTCACAGAAAGCGGTAACCATAAAAGATCCAAAATTAGAGCTCATCAAAATTGTCATTGAAAATGTTAACAAAAGTAATATCAAATGACATTTGAAAAATATCTTTGTAAAATGACAATATTAATAGGTATAAGGATTTTTTCTTATTAATCTAATAAAATTCCTTAATAGGAATTTCCGTAGCTTAAGAGTGGTTTATTTTATCTGCATCTTCTTTGATGATTGCAAATCCCTTGTGATACTTCATGATTACTTCTGTCTGTGAATAAAGAAGTGTGACTTGTTTTTGTCTGGGTGCTGTATGTTGCTGGTTTGAAACTAAGTCATGAAGCTAGAGGGTAGAGAAAATGGAAGAACAAAGAGCAACCCATAAATAGATATATGCTATGTGGAAAGTTTTTTTTAATGATATTTTATAGAAAATCTTGCTCATTTCATATTTAGTCTTTTCTAAAATTTTATTTAATTATTGGGTAGGTGAAGGCACTTCCATTCTATTTTATGCCTTCGAAATAGCCAGTTCTAAGGGATGTACTTCTGTTATTATCAACAAAAAGCTTGCCAACAGCTGCGGCACTGGCTACTCTCACCTTATATGTTTAGTTCCCAAGATAGCTTGCCCTTTTCCTAACAGCAGTCAGCTCGACTGTGCCACTAGAATAGACAAATATTTGCTCGGGAATCACAACCACGGGGACTTGCTCCCCCAGTTAGGACCATGGTATATATTTGTGTGTATATTATGGTGTTACATGCAGATTAATACTTTCAATTAATCCTCCTAGTTGCCTGTAACATTAACATTTCAAGATGCATTTAGATATTTTTATCCTTTAGGAGGATTTTATTTGAGAAAAAAAGGGCTTTTAATGTATTCTCCTCAAAAACCATTTAGAGAAAACAGATAAGTAAAAATAAAATTTAAATTACCATATTTCTATTTACAGGGATGAGCACATTAACATTTTAGTGTATTTAGTGATCCTTTTTCCTCACGTGTACACATAAGTTTTTGTGTGTTAGTCTTGCTTGCCCTCCCCATAGTCTGAAATAGTTCTATGTAGTTTATATTATTTTTAAACTTGATCATATACGAATTTCCAGGAAACAAACCACTCTAGCTATTTGAAGAGGAATGCAGATTTATATTGGGAGTTTTGAAACTACATAGTTTCTTAGAAAATCACTGGAAGGTTTGGAGGAGTGGTTTCAAGCTTAAGTCTCCAGAGATTACTGCCATCCAAGCATACAGTATTGGGGTACCTAGGGAACTGCTCACCTTTGCAACAGTCAGAGAAGTCCACTGTTGGAACTATTGATGTTAGAACATGTTGCAGTAGTTGTGTTCGAGGAATGAGGAACCTGCTGTAACACCTATGACTGTGCACTGGAGTGCAGAAAAGTTAAACCTATGCCTAAATGCCTAAAATAGACAAACTGGATAGTTATATTTTTAGAGTGATACTTCATTTTTTAGAATAGTATGAATTCCTAGATCAGTCAAACATGCATGTTATTTAGTTTAGTACATTGTTAACTGGCCTAAATCCAATGACTGACATGGTAAAGATTCACCACTTCTAGGATACTGGGCACTTTTTATTTTTGACTTGATTACTTTTTGAAAACTTCAGTGATTTATTCAGCCAATCTTATGAGGTACATCTGTGTTGTTCTAGATGCTAGAGGATAGTATAACAGAAAAAAGCCCCTGCTCTCATGGTGAGACAGATAATAAGTATATAATACAACTTTTCAAATAGTAGTATGAATGGTAAAAAAAAATAAGGTAGGGAAAAGGGGTGGGAGGAGCTGAGGTTTGATAGAATGGTCATGGAAGGTCCCATTAATGAGATGTGCTTTAAGTAGTGACCTAAATGAAGATAATTTTTTCTCTAGTACTGAACTAGCACTGTACAAGTGGATTGCATATAGGCATATAGGCAGAACCAATGTGCAATAATTAAGAATATTAATTTGCAATCATGTTTGATGGTTAAGTGGTTTATTAATGTTGATCTGGAGTGTCAATATGAAAATGGGTTGAATAAAAGATACATGGAAATGTCTGGGACTACTGCTCTATGTACTTTTTAGCTTATCCATATATTTTATGTAATATGCTTGTTTGATTCTTTCTTGTAGCAATGATAATATAATATTGAATAAACCATAAAACCAGTGGGGAAAGTCTCATGTAGGTGTATTTTTAAAAAACGTTTTGAACTCTCCCCCACCCTCCCATCATAACCATTAAGACTAAAACAGGCTGGGTGTGGTGGCTTATGCCTGTACTCCTAGCACTTCAGGAGGCTGAGGCAGGAGGATCAGTTAAGCTCAGAAGTTCAAGCCTAGTGTGGGCAAGATGGCAAGACCCTGTCTTTAAAAAAAAAGAAAAATTAGCTGGATATGGAGGTGATACGTGCCTATAGTCCCAGTTACCCAAAAGACTGAGGCTGGAAGGTCCCTTGAGCCAGGAGTTCGAGAATGCAGTGAGTTGTGATCAGCCACTGTACTCCATCCTGGATGAGAGAGTGAGACCCTATCTCAGAACAAAACAACAAAACAATGAAATTACTTGAAAAAATTTGGGAGAATATTTTACTGTTTAGGGACAGGGAAAAGCTTCCTAAGCACCAAAGAAAACATAAAAGAACCCAGAAGAGAAATAGTTGACTGTATAAAAATTAAAAATTTCTGTAAGGCAACAGACACCATAAAACTTTAAGAGATAGCAAGCCAACAAATAAAATTTTGTCATACATAATATGCAATATGCGTATTACAATCATTAGACAAATGTATAATACACCGTACCTCTGTAAATCACATATTATATATGAGTAATATATTTATTGTGCAATCCTGCAGTAAAGCTATAAAATATGATTGTAGGGTGTTCCCCATTGATGGCTATTCTAACATTTTAGATATATTTCACTTTATCTTCACACCAATCTTATGAGGTAAGTATTAACTTCATTTTACAGATAATATCTACTTTTTTCCTTCTATATATTTTTTCCCTTTGAATCAAACCATCTGTATCCTGAGTACTCAGTGGGTGATCTGCAGACTAGCAGCAATGAGCATAACCTCAGAACTTGTTAGAAATGCAGAATCTGAAGTCCCGCCCCAGACCATTGGAATCAGAATCTGCATTTTAACAAGATGCCCAGTTGATTAATTTACATTTATGCACATTAAAATTTGACAGATAATCTCAGTTATTTTTATGTTTATGGAAATAAATATTGTCTCCATAATCAATAGGCATTGTGCTTTATTTTCGGAATTTCAAAAATTGATTTTAGGACTTCTACAATTTCAGTAGCGAGATGCAAAAATGCAATCAATTTAGATAAAGTTACTAGGAATAAAATGGAAAACTATTCACAATGTGTCAAACATTGTCCTAAGTACTTTTTTTTTTTTTAGACGGAGTTTTGCTATTGTTGCCCAGGCCGGAGTGCAATGGTGCCATCTTGGCTTACCGCAACCTCCGCCTCCTGGGTTCAAGCGATTCTCCTGCCTCAGCCTCTCGAGTAGCTGGGATTACAGGCATGTGCCACCACACCTGGCTAATTTTGTATTTTTAGTAGAGACCGGGTTTCTGCATGTTGGTCAGGGTGGTCTCGAACTCCCAACCTCAGATGATCCTCCCACCTTGGCCTCCCAGAGTGCTGGGATTACAGGCGTGAGCCACCATGCCTGGCGTCCTAAGTACTTTTGCACATTAACTCCAGCCTTCACAGATATTGTTATCCCCATTTTTCAGATGAGGGACACTAAAGCACAGCAAAAGACAATGGGTACATTAGTTATGGTGTATTGGAATACTAGGCAGTCATTGAAAAGAATATGAATGTCTATGTATTAACATGGAAGGATGTCTCTGACTTATTTTTAAGGAAAATGAAAGTATAAGTAACTTGCCCAAGTTCATACAGCTAGTTAGTAGATGTAGAATTCAAACTTGAACTCCTACTTGTACTTCTCTCTTTCACTTCTTCCCTCCCTCCATTCCTTCATTCCTTCCCCCCCTCACCACACTTCCATCCTTCATCCTTCCCTTCTTTCTTCTTCCTTTTTTTTTTTTTTTTTTTGAGATAGAGTCTCACTCTGTCACCCAGGCTGGAGTGCGGTGGCACAATCTCGGCTCACTGCAACCTCCGCCTCCCAGGTACAAGTGATTCTCCTGCCTCAGCCTCCCGAGTAGCTGGGATTACAGGTGAACACCACCATGGCTAATTTTTTTTTTTTTTTGAGACGGAGTCTTGCTCTGTCGCCCCAGGTGGAGTGCAGTGGCGCAATCTTGGCTCACTGCAAGCTCCGCCTCCTGGGTTCACGCCATTCTCCTGCCTCAGCCTCTCCGAGTAGCTGGGACTACAGGCGCCCGCCACCACGCCCGGCTAATTTTTTTGTATTTTTAGTAGAGACGGGGTTTCACCGTGGTCTCGATCTCCTGACCTCATGATCCGCCCGCCTCGGCCTCCCAAAGTGCTGGGATTACAAGCGTGAGCCACCGCGCCCGGCCTAATTTTTGTATTTTTAGTAGAGACAGGGTTTCACCATGTTAGCTAGGCTGGTCTCAAACTCCTGGCCTCAAGTGATCCACCCGCCTTAGCCTCCCAAAGTGTTGCAATTACAGGTGTCAGCCACAGCACCCTGCCCTCCTTTCTTCTTTATGGTAATTTCTTGTGATGCTCAGCTGCACACATCTTTTATATACTTCCACCATTCTTCTCATAAAAATGATTCTTGGGGGTAAAAGTTTCATTATGGACAGAATTGTACAGTGGAGATGTTTATGTGAAAAAACTATCTCCGGATTTATTAGAAGCTTTGTAGGAGACATTGATGACCTTTGCTGAGTTATTAAGGAATGCCAAGAGTAAGTGGTAACTATGAGCTCTGAGATCCAGTGGCTCCCTGAGGGCTGGTAATTATGATTTTGATTAGAGGCTAACAAGCGATCCAGGTTGGGCCTCCCAGGCTGTCTCCAAGTGAGGTTACCAAGGTCCAAGATCTGCCCTTTCAGCTTATGATTTGAGTATACTCATTGAAGGTGATAAGGACTTTGGGTAGTTAAGCCAACTTAATAAAACTTGCAGGAGACTAATGTACACGTGAAAAACAATCTATTAATTTACTTTACAATTATAACTGCCAGCAGACCAGACATTTCTATCAGCTTATTGATACATTGTCTCCCTGGTAGATAAACTTACCAAGGAAACCGAATTAAGACCAGAAGGTTAGTTGACTATAGAACTGGACCAAAGGAAATTATTTGTTGTTTAAAGATACTTGCTATGATAGCCTGTGACATGGTTTGCCATATTAGACACCAACCAAATCTGCCTGTAGAAAGCTAGGCCTCTTGTGCCAAACAGCCAAGTTTTGAATGTAAAGGAAAAGATCTTGAAAGAAATTAAAAGTGCTACTCCAGTGGACACATGAATGATAAGAAAATGAAACAGTCCTATTACTAATAGGGTGAAAATGTGAGTGGCCTGGATAGAGGATCAAGCCGGCTACATTACACACCTCCTTGATCAAATTGTTACTGCATGCTTCTACTGCTAGAGACACAATGACAAAATTTTAAACTTAATGATTATCACTTTTCTGGTTGACATTTCCCTGCTTCCTTTCTTGTGTCAACAAATGTTTTCAAATGTATTGTAATTTAAGTTTAAATTTATTTGATTTGGCCGGGCGTGGTCATTCACGTCTGTAATCCCAGCACTTTGGGAGGCCGAGGCGGGTGGATCACTAGGTCAGGAGTTCAAGACCAGCCTGGCCAATATGGTGAAACCCCGCCTCTACTAAAAATACAAAAATTAGCCGGGCGTGGTGGCGTCTGCCTGTAGCCCCAGCTACTCGGGAGGCTGAGGCAGAGAATTGCTTGAACCCAGGAGGCAGAGGTTGCAGTGACTCGAGATTGCACCACTGCACTCCAGCCTGTGCAACAGAGCAAGACTCTGTCTCAAAAAAAAAAAAAAAAATTATTTGATTTTAATTTTTTTCTAATCTGGCCTTTTAGTGACATCTGGAGAGACTGCTTAATCTAATTTTTCAGACTGTCTGTAGATGAGGGGACTATTTCCTATAACCTATGTAATATCAGTATATGAGGAATCAGTATTTCTATTCTAATAATGCCAATATGACCATTCCTAATATCTTATGCCTGGAATAGTCTATATCTAACTTACTTGTTGAGCATGCTCTGCACACTTGGTACAACGTGAAAAGTTTTTCTCTTTGGGCATACAGAATAGTTATTGGAGTGGCTGCATTGCTTATACAGTGAACACCTTGGGTGATGCAGTTACTCTTCAGATTTCAGGCAGAAATTTACTTGAATTAATGTTTGTAATAAAAAACAATGGTGTGCCAACTTAAGTAGCCTCATTACATCTTCCATGAGTAACTTGCTCACTCTAGCCTCTATGGCCATTCTAAGAACTGTACTTTCTTGCCAATTTTGAGGTTGGTAAACACAACTTCACAGATAAGACAGTGGACTTTGTGCATATTCTTTTATTCTAAAATTGTAACCCTATATTGTAGTAAGTTGGAGAACAGACTACTGGATTTGGTCTTGGGGGACCTGGGGTTCTAGTCCTGCTAGTCTATTAACTATTGTGTGATCTTTGCTTATATTCTGTTATCTGCTGAAATGCACTTTGTCCTTTCCTTTGTTATAATTTTCAAATAGCACTTATAGAGCAAACAGGTGGCTTTCACATCTGTTTATACAACTGAACCTTAAAACAAATATTGCTCTATTAAAACTTCATTGTATTAGACTCTCTTTCTCTTTCTCTCTTTTCTGTACCTCTCTTTTTCTATTATGGTTGAATCCAAACATAAGAAATCAGACTTATAAAACTTTTTTAAAGAACACATTTGAAGTTTAGGAAAAGTTTTGTCATATTTCCTTAGCTATTTTGACAACACTTTGGGAATCTATTTTCCCTCCAATAACAACTTCATAAGCTCATAAATGTAACTTATACTATTGTCTTGATGCCATCCTTTTTGCTAATTCTAACTTCCAAGATGATATAGAGTATAAGTTAGTGTAAACAATATTTATTCTGACGGAGCATCTGCAACTTGGTATCTAGTCATCTGTACACACAATCTTTATAGCTTCTTTCCAAATGTATTCACAGAAAGGAAAATCAACCCTTTTCTAGATACGTCTTTAAATAAATGTAGACAATTCTGGAGCCTGATGATAGGATTACCATTTTAAAAATTTTGAATTACATATTTTAGCATCAGTAAATATCGGGAGAGAAGAACTATTAGAAATACCACATGAACCCTTTTATTATAATAGATGAGGCAAGATTGAAGATAGGATGAACATCTGCTTGTTCATTCATTAATTCGTTCAATCAAAAAGTATGTATTATCTACTCTGAGTCATGCTTAATGCTATGTATTTGGGTTACATGGGTGAAAAGACATATCTTGCTCTGTATCATGTTTTCTCAGCTATTCTACAGCCTTGGTTTGGGTTTTAACCTGTGGGATTATAATGTGCCCTGGGAATAACTTCCCTACACAATAGGTATTAGTAACTGTTACCAGTGTATTAGACAAAACAGTCTAAAATAGGACTAGTTTGTCCCCATATGCTGTAATAATGTTCATCTATGAGCATACCTTGTTTTACTGTGCTTCACTTTATTGTACTTCATAGATACTGTGTTGTTCACAAACTGAAGATTCGTGGCAACCCTTCAATAGGCAAGTCTACAGGTGCCATTTTCCCAATAGCATGTGCTCACTTCATGTCCTTGTATCACATTTTGGTAATTCTTGTACTATTTCCAACTTTTTCCCAACTGTATCTGTTATGGAGATCAGTGATCACTGATCTTTATGTCACTATTGCAATTGTTTTGGGGTGCCATGAACCATGCCCATGTAAGACAGCAAACTTTAATGTTGTGTGTATTTTGACTGCTCCACTGATGGGTCTCTCTCCCTCTTCTTGGGTCTCTCTATTCCCTGAGACACAACAATATTGAAATTAGGCTAATTAATAACCATCGTACAATGGCCTCTAAGTATTCAAATGAAAGGGAGAATCACATCTCTCTCACTTTAAACCAAAAGGAGAAATGGTTAAGTTTAGTAAGGAAGGCGTGTCAAAAGCCAAGATAGGCTGAAAGCTAGGCCTCTTGTGCCAAACAGCCAAGTTCTGAATGCAAAGGAAAAGATCTTGAAAGAAATTAAAAGTGCTACACCAATGGACACATGAATGATAAGAAAATGAAACAGTCCTATTACTGATATGGAGAAAATGTGAGTGGTCTGGATAGGCGATCAAGCCGGCTACGGCATTTTTTTTTTTTTTTTTTTTTAACTTTTAGTTTAGCTTCAGGGGTGCATGTGAAAGTTTGTTACACAGGTAAACTCGCATCTCAGGGGCTTGTTTTACAGATTATTTCATCATCCAGGGATTAAGCCCAGTACCCAATAGTTATATCTTCTGCTCTGTTTTCATCCTCCCACCCTTTACCCTGAAGTAGCCCCTTTGTTTGTTGTTTCCTTCTTTGTGTTCGTAAGTTCTTATCATTTAGCTCCCACTTGTAAGTGAGAACATGCAGCATTTGGTTTTCTGTTTCTGCATTAGTTTGCAAGGGATAGTAGCCTCCAGCTTCATACATGTTCCCGCAAAAGACATGATCTCATTCTTTTTTATGTCTACATAGTATTCCATGGTATAGATGTACCACATTTTCTCTATCCAATCAGTCATTGATGGGCACTTAGGCCAGTTCTGTGTCTTTACTATTGCGAATAGCACTGTAGTGATCCATTCATGTGCACGTGTCTTTATGATAGAATTATTTATATTTTGCTGGGTATTGCTGGGTCGAATGGTAGTTCTGCTTTTAACTCTTTGAGCAAATGCTTTCCACAATGGTTGAACTAATTTACACTCCCACCAACAGTGTATAAGTGTTCCCCTTTTGCTGCAACCTCACCAGCATCTGTTATTTTTTTGACTATTTAATAATAGCCATTCCGACTATGGTATCTCATTGTGATTTTGATTTGCATTTCTCTAATGATCAATTATACTGAGCTTTGTTTCATATTTTTGTTAGCCTCATGTATCTCTTCTTTTGAGAAGTGTCTCTTCATGTCCTTTGCCCACTTTTTAATGGGATTGTCTGTTTTTCTCTTGTAAATTTGTTTAAGTTCCTTATAGATGCTGGGTATTAGACTTTTGTCCAATGCATAGTTTGAAAATATTTTCTCCCATTCTGTAGGTTGTCTGTCTACTCTGTTGATAGTTTCTTTTGCTATGCAGAAGCTCTTGTTTAATTAGATCCCATTTGTGAATTTTTGCTTTAGTTGTGATTGCTTTTGGCATCATTGTCATGAAGTCTTTGCCAGTTCCTATGTCCAGGTTGGTATTGCCTAGGTTGTCTTCTAGGGTTTTCTAGAGTTTTGGGTTCTTTCATTTAAGTCTTCAATCCATCTTGAGTTGAATTTTGTATATGGTGTAAGGAAGGGGTCCAGCTTTAATTTTCTGTGTATGGCTAGCCAGATCTTTCACCTTCATGGTTAGCTGTATTCCTAGGTATTTTCTTCTTCTTGTGGCACCTGTGAATGTTATTGCTTTTCTGATTTGGATCTTGGTTTGCCTGTTGTTGGTGTATAGGAATGCTAGTGATTTTTGTACATTGACTTGTATCCTGCAACTTTGCTCAAGTTGTTTGTCAGCTGAAGGAGTTTTTGGGCTGAGACTATGGGGTTTTCTAGATATAGAATCATGTCATCTACAAACAGAAATAGTTTTGACTTCCTCATCCTATTTTGATGTGCTTTATTTCTTTCTCTTGCCTGATTTCTCTGGCTAGGACTTCCAATACTATGTTGAGTAGAACTGGTGAAGAGGGCATCCTTGTCTTGTGCTGGTTTTCAAGGGCAATGTTTCTGTCTTTTGCCCATTTAGTACAATGTTAGCTGTGGGTTTGTTATAGATAGCTTACTATTTTAGATATGTTCCTTTAATATCTAGTTTATTGAGAGTTAACATGAAGGGGTGTTGAATTTTAACGAAAGCCTTTTATGCACCTATTGAGATAATCACACGGTTTTTGTCTTAGTTCTGTTTATGTGATGAATCACACTTACTTGATTTGGTATGTTGAACCAACCTTGCATCCTGGGGATAAAGCCTGCTAGATAGCGGTGGATAAGCTTTTTGATGTGCTGCTGGATTTGGTTTGTCAATATTTTATTGAGGATTTTTGCATCAATATTCATCAAGGGTATTGGCTTGAAGTTTTCTTTTTTTCTTTTTTTTTTTTGTATCTCTGCCAGGTTTTGCTTTCAGGATGATGCTGGCCTCATAGAATGAGTTAGGGAGGAGTCCCTCCTTTTCAATTATTTGGAATAGTTTCAGTAGGAATAGTACTATTTCTTCTTTGTACCTCTGGCAGAATTCAGAAAACAGCCTTATATTGGAAAAAGATGCCATCTAGGACTTTCATAGCTAGAAAGGAGAAGTCAATGCCTGGCTTCAAAGCTTCAAAGGACAGACTATCTTTCTTGTTAGGGGTGAATGCAACTGGTGACTGTAAGTTGAAGCCAATGCTCATTTGCCATTCTGAAAAATCCTAGGGTTCTTAAGAATTATGTTAGATCTAATATGCCTGTGCTCTAGAAATGGAAGAAAACAGAACACATTTGTCTACAGCATGGTTTATTGAATATCTTAAGCCCACTTCTGGGCTACTGCTCAGAAAAAAGAAAAATTCCTTTCAAAATATTCCTGCTCATTGACAATGCACTTGGTCACCCAAGAGTTCTCATGGAGATGTACGAGGATATTAATTTTTTTTCATGCCTACTAACACAGCCAATTCTGTAGCCAATGGATGAAGGAATAATTTCAACTTTCAAGTCTTACAATTTAAGAAATAAATTTTATAAAGCTATAGCTGCCATACAAAGTGATTCCTTTGATGGATCTGGGCAAATTAAACCAAAATCCTCAAGGGAAGGATTTACCATTATATTTGCCATTAAGAACATCCATGATTCTTTGGAGAAGGCCAAAATGTCAACATTAACAGGAGTGTGGGAGAAGTTGATTCCAACCCTCATGGATAACATTGAAGGATTCAGGACTTCTGAGTTGGAAGTAAATGCAGATGTGGTAGAAATAGCAAGAAAGCTAGAATTAAAAGTGGATCCTGAAGATGTGAGTGACTTACTGCACACTTATGATAAAACTTGAATGGATGAGGAGTTGCTTCTTATGGATGAGCAGAGAAAGCAGTTTATTGAGATAGAATCTATTCCTGGTAAAGAGGCTGTGAACATTGTTGAAATGACAAGAAAGTATTTAGAATACTACATAAACTTAGTTAATAAAGTAGAAGTAGGGTTTAGGAGGACTACAGTTTTGAAAGAAGTTCTACTGTGGATAAAATATGAGCAAACAGCATCGCATGCTACAGAGAAATCTTTTGTGAAAGGAAGAGTCAATTGATGTGACAAACTTAACTGTTGTCTTCTTTTAAGAAATTGCCAGAGCGACTACTACCTTCATCGACCATCACACTGATTAGTCAGCAGCCATCAACATCCATGCAAAACCTTCCGCCAGCAAAAAGATTCTGACTCACTGAAGGCTCAGATGATTGCTAACCTTTTTTTAAGCAATAAAGTGTTTGTTAATTAAGGTATGTAAATTTTTTAGATCTAATTCTATTGCACACTCAATAGACTGCAGTATAGTGTAAACATAACTTTTGTATGTTCTGGAAAGCCAAAAAAATTTATGCGACTCACCTTATTCTGATATTTGCTTTACTGTGGTGGTCTGCAACTGAACTTGTGATATCTCTGAGGTATGCCTGTAGTTTGAACAAAAGTTTATGAAGATCAACTTCCACTTGAGACCCCAACTTACTATTAGATGTTGTGAACACAATATAAAAATTTCTGTTCGTGGCCGGGCACGGTGTCTCAGACCTGTAATCCCAGCACTTTGGGAGGCCGAGGCGGGCAGATAATGAGGTCAAGAGATGGAGACCATCCTGGCCAACATGGTGAAACTCTGTCTCTACTAAAAATACAAAAATTAGTTGGGTGTGGTGGTGTGTACCTGTAGTCCCAGCTACTCGGGAGGCTGAGGCAACAGAATCGCTTGAGCCCGAGAGGCGGAGGTTGCGGAGCCGATATTGTGCCACTTCACTCCAGCCTGGCGGCAGAGGGAGACTCCGCCTCACAAAAAAAAAAAAATTCTGTTTATGTTTTTTCTTTTTTCAGATTCAGTAACAGCTTATTTCTGGGAAAAAGATAAGGGAAGAAAAAAAGAACAAAGGTATTAACTGGATTTCAGTCTAGGTTCAACTTTTTAAAAAATAGATTTGGGAATACAAGTGGGGTTTTGTTACATGGATATTTTGCTTAGTGGTAAAATCTGGTCTTTTAGTGTAACCATCACCTGAATAGTGTACATTGTCCCCCGTAAGTAATTTCTCATCCCTCCCACTTTCCTATTCTCCAATGTCTATTATTCTACAGTCTAGGTCCATGTATACACATTATTTAGCTCTTGCTTATAATTCAGAACATGTGGTATTTTACTTTCTGTTTCTGAGTTATTTCACTTAATAGCCTCCAGTTTCATCCATGTTGCTGCAAAAGGCATCATTTCATTCTGTTTTATGGCTAAGCAGTATTCCATCCTGTATATATGGCACATTTTCTTTAACCAGTCATCTCCATTGATGGACACATAAGGTAGTTCCATATCTTTGCTATTTTGAACAGTGCTGCGATAAACATACAAATGCAGACAACTTTTGGATGTAATGATTTCTTTTGTGTAGATACCTAGTAGCAGTATTGCTGGATTGAATGGTAGTTCTATTTTTAGTTCTTTGAGAAATATCCACGCTGTTTTTCGTAGAGGTTGTACTAATTTACATTTCCACCAACAGTATATAAGTGTTACCTTTTCTCTGCATCCTCACCAACGTCTGTTATTTTTTGAATTTTTAGTTATAGCCATCTCGACTAGCGTGAGATGGTATCTCACTGTGGTTTTAATTTGCATTTCTCTGATGACTAGTGATGTGCATCTTTTCATATGCTTGTTGGACATTTGCATGTCTTCCTTTGGAAAATGTCAGTTCATATCATTTGCCCAGTTTTTAATGGGGATATTTTATTGGCTTTTTTTTTTTTTCTTTAGATAGAGTTTCACTCTTGTTGCCCAAGCTGGAGTGTAATGGCGAGATCTGGATTCACTGCAACTTCCGCCTCCCAGGTTCAAGCGATTCCCCTGCCTCAACCTCCTGAGTAGCTGGGATTACAGTCACGTGCCACAACGCCTGGTTAATTTTTTGTATTTTTAGTAGAAACGGGGTTTCACCATTTTCGTCAGAGTGGTCTCGAACTCCCAACCTCAGGTGATCTGCCCGCCTCAGCCTCCCAAAGTGCTGGGATTACAGGCGTGAGCCACCGCTCGCAGCTATTTGCTTTTTTGTTGTTCTTGAGTTGTTTGAGTTCCCTGTAGCTTCTGGATATTAGTCCTTTGTTGGCTGTATCGTTTACAAATATTTTCTCCCATCCCATAGGTTGTGTGTTTACTCTGTTCATAATTTTTTTTTTTTTTTGCTGTGCAGCAGCTTTTTAGTTTAATTAAGTCCCTTTTGTCTATTTTTGTTTTTGTTACATTTACCTAAGCCAATGTCCAAAAGAAGTTTTCTAAGGTTTCTTCTAGAATTTTTATAGTTTCAGATAATACATTTAAGTCTTTACTCCATCTTAATTTTTGTATATAGTGAGAGATAGGGATCTAGTTTCATTCTTCCGCAGATGGCTATCCAGTTTTCTCAGAACTATTTATTGAATAGGGTATCCCTCCTTCAGTTTAAGTTTTTGTTGATTTTGTTGAAGATCAGTTGTGTGTAGGTATGTGGCTTTATTTATGGGTTCTCTAATCTGTTGTATTGATCTATGTGTCTATTTTTATATCAATAACATGCTTTATTTGGTTACTGCAGTCTTATAGTATAATTTGAAGTCAAGTACTATGATGCCTCCAACTTTGTTCTTTTTGCTTAAGAGTGCTTTGGCTATTTGGGCTCTTTATTGATATGAACTTTAGGATTGTTTTTTCTAACTCTGTGAATAAGGACATTGGTATTTTGATAGGAATTATGATGAAGCTATAAATTCGATGTTTTATAGTTCTTGTGTAGATCTTCCACCTCTTTAGTTAAATGGATTTTTTGTAGGTGTTGTAAGTGGAATTTAGTTAGTGATTTGTTTCTTAGTTTGATCATTATTGTTGTATAGAAATGCTACTAATTTTTCTATGTTGATTTTTTTATCCTGAAACTTCATGTCTCTCACTCTAAACACCATTTCTTCCCTTCTCCCACCTCACTCTTTCCAGCTTCCTAATCCCAGCAATCTTTAGACCCCTTTGGAACTCTCATTTCCACTGATCACACCACTTTTTCACTGTTTCTCTGTGATATTTTTATTTTCTCTTTTCCCACCCTAAATTTTGTAGGCAGTTATTGTAAGCCTTCTTTTTCATACATCCTTAATTCTTTTGCCTTTCTCTCACTTTTTACCATTCTTTTGGCAAAACTATTACCACTTTCTAGTGAAGTCCAACTCTCTATTATTCTGAACCTGTACCTGATCACCTAAAGTGGAGACTAGAGGAAAACACTCAACCAAGTTTCTTGATCTCATTTGAAATTCATGATCACGAATCTGGTAGGCCCTTAATGCTGTCAGGTAAACCTTCTCTACGTCCTTAGTCCATCTGTCTTTTGCCTTCAGGATGATTATTTCAGACTTTTTCCATTTTGCTGAAACTCCAACATGTCTCTTATGCTCAGCTGATGACCATGCTTTCTCCTTAACTGAGAAAATGGACGCAATCAGAAGAAAACTTGCACGGATGCCCACCACAACATCTACTTACTTAAAAGCACTGGCACCTCCCTCCGCCTTCCTACCTGTTACCTCAGATGAACTAACCATATTCCTATCTAAAGCCAGTTTCTCTACTTGTTCGTTATTTGCTATCTCTACTTGTCTACTCAAAGAGAACATTCTAGCAATTCTTTCCTGTTTTTCCTTCATTATCATTTTTTCACTTTCCACTGGATCATTCCAATTACCTTACACAAAAGTATCTTGACTCTACTTCCCTCAACAAATACCACTCAATTTTTTTGCTTCCCTCTGCAACATACCTCCTTAAGAGGATTGTCTGTATTCACGGTCTCCAAATTCTCTCCTTCCCTTTTCTCTTAAAACCATGCCAACAGGTATTCGACATCACTGCGTGGAAACTGCTTTCGAGATCACTGGTAACTTCATGATGCTAACCTTGGTGGTCAGTCTTTGTTTTCATCTCACTCGACTCTATCATCAGTATTTGCCATATGGTCACACCTACTGCTTTGGTAAGTTTTCTTCACATGGCTTCCAGAATTTTCTGTTGCTCCACTAGCCACTCACTCCTTTTCCCATACTTTTAGTGTAGGAATGCTCCACAGTTGAGCCCTTATTCCTCTTCTCAACTGTATCCACATTGTCTACTGTGGTGATCTTATGTTTACCCATGGCTTTAAATATTTATTTGCCAGTGACCCCCACATTTATATCTCTGGCTCAGATTCCTTTCTCCAACTCTAACTCATATATTCAACTGTCAGTGAATTATTCCAATTGAATGTCTTATAGACATCTCAAACTCAACATGTCCTAAACAACAAACCCCTGCTTTCTCTCTCTCTCTCTCTCTCTCTCTCACACACACACACACACACACACACACACACACACACACACAGACCTGCTGTATCAGCAGCCTTTTCCATTGCAGCTGAGCAATTACAGGTTATCAGCTCATCCCAGTTGCTCAAGCCAAGAAACCTTGAGTCATTTCAGACGGTTCCTTATTCATACCCCACATCCAATCCATTAAGACAGTCTGATAGCTTTACTTTCAAAATATACCTGAGATCTGAATTACTTCTCTCCGCCTACGTTGTGAATTGGTAGGTACCACCATCATCTCTTTCCTGATTACTTCAATTTTTTTCGAATAGGTCTCCCTACTTCTCTCCTGGTACTCATACAAAATTATTTTCAGATAATTAGCCACAGTGATACATTGAAAAAGTAAGCCTGATTATATATTCCTACAGCTTAAAACACTGTAGCAATTGCCCATTTCACCAGAATAAAGCCAAAATCCTCTCAATGGCCTACAATACCCCACATAATCTGCTTTATCTACTATTATCTTTCTTTTTCTTTACCGTCTCACTCAACTTCAACTACTCTGGCCTCCTTGCTATACCTTAAACTCACCATGCATAACTCAGAAGTAAGAAATTTGCTCTTGATATGTTTGCTTCCTGAATACTATTTTTCCAGGTATTTTCTTTGTTAATTCTCTCACCTCCTTCAAGTCTTTGCTAATAAGGCCCAGGCTTACCACTCAGTTTCAGATGGTAATTTCCCCAGCTCCCAGCACCTCCTTTGCTCTCATTATCTTTTTTCTTTTCCTTTCATAACAATGATCACTTTCTAACATATCAGGTAAATTACTTAGCTATTGTGCTTATTGTGTATTATTTGTCTTCCCCTGCTGTAATATAAGCTTGAATGAGGACAGGGATCTTTTTGTTCACTGATGTATCCAAGCACCTGAAACAGCACGAGGCACATAGTAGAAACTCAATTAATGTTTGTTAAATGAAAGAAAAACAGAAAACAGAGTGAAGAAACCTGACCAACATATATGTGAAATAAAGTAAATGATAAAGGAAGCATCCCATTTAATAGGAAATTGGATTATTCAACAAATGGTGGTTTGTTATTCATTTGGAGGGGAGAAAAAGTTAGATTTATACCTATAAAAATGAATTTCCTAACATATAAGTTAGCCTCAGAAAGAACCATTTCAGTGGAGGTTGGGGTTGGAGGAGAGATTTGAATAAATCTTGGTGTAATTTTTTTTCAACCATTGTTTTGGTATTCTTCTACTTGTATTATCTGCTTCTTTGGTATTTTGAGAAATAATGTGATGGAAAGAGTGTAATTTCCATGATCTCCTTCAACTAGGGTATTTCTTTTATATTCACAATGACGTTAGTTTCATGGAGCTTCGCTTCTCCGAAAGTATGCTGCCACTACTTATTCCCCACTGTTTTCTGTCAACTTAATTTCAGGTTAACTTTCTGGATTGCCTGATTGTAGAAAGATGGAGAGAAGAAACACAATTTGTTGATGGGTGTGGGGAGGGAGTAGAGGGAGGCAAATGGGAAGATTAGTGCTTGGGCTCATTGGATCCAGATTCATTCCCAAATGGTAGAGAAGGAATTTAGCCTTTCTGTTGGTACTGAACCTGGGTAGCAGAATCATAGACAAAGAATATCAAAATATGAATACTTCTCATTTTTTTAATTTAGTTCATCTCTTTTTCAGGAAGTGGCCAGGGTATACCGGGAGTTAAGGATAGAATATTTTCACTCAGCTCAGCTTCATTAGACTTATAATTGGAATCAAACCCTCTAAGATTCCCACATCAACTTACTTTTATTCTTATAGAATGTTTCACTTATTCTGCATCTTATAGACATTTAAAAAGAAATTAGGACAGGCTTCATGTGGTCATCAGATGAACAGCCCCTAAAGCAGTCTCCTCAAACTCCTTTCTAAAATGTTTTCACATAAAATGACACAACAAAATTGTGAAACAGGTAACATGGCTATTGTAACACCCCCATGTATTTTCCCCATATTTTTCCTCCCCCATGGGTTTTGCCCCAACTGAAGGTGACTCTGGTCCACTTATGTCTTCATCTGTGGCTTTTTGGTGACATCTTCCTGCCATAGTTGAGTGATGACTTAGTTGTCTTCTGAATCACGGCTTTCAGCCTACCTGTTCTTCCCACAGTGTCCTTAGGACCACTCTGTTATCCTCTCACATTCTGCCCACACACAGGAGTGAGATATCTTCAGAAACATGTTAACTTATTTTCCACAGAACCTGGAAGCAAATTTACTATCAGTAACAGACTGCCCATAATTGTATTCAGGAAGAATCCAGGTTCTCATACAAGCCACTGGGCAAATGATAAAAGAAATGTTTTTCTACACTTGTGCTGTCTTTTCTGCCTCCCATTCACACATCCTCACTGAATTATCTACATTCAGTCCTCTGCCACACACATACTGAGAAGTAGCAAGGCTTTAATCCTGTGAGGATGAAAATAAGAAAAAATTATATGACATTTAAGGAGCATAACATTGCTTCCTTTCTAGTGATGTTCTATTTTCTTTATTAGACACCTCCATTCTCATACAGGTTTAACTCACACATCTATATAGATGACTCTGAAGGTCTGGTTTCTCTCCCAATTTCCTGCCTGACCACCTACTGAACTTTTTAAAGTTCAGTAGATAACTTTAAACTAGATATTTTTAAAGCTACTGTGGCCCAAAATATGCTCACACCTTTCCTCTTGTCTTACCTGTTCCCTTTCTGGTAATAGCCACCAAGCACTAAATGTTGTAGTCATCTTTGAGTTGTCCTCTGCCTTCTCCTCCTACACTCTGTGGCTATATTGTGGAGTTTGTTTACCTCTGCGATGACTCATCTTTACCTTCTTTGCATTTCCATCACGGCCATCCTAACGCTGGCAGGGCCATATTAAAATTTAAGGTTCACTCCTCTCCTATATATTATTCAAATTTAAAACTGTGCTATATATTTTCACTGAAAGTGAACTTGTTAATTTTCTTTGTGACTTAGCTTCACTGTTTTGGAACTCAGAATACAGCTTCCTTTGGAACTAATCTTCTAAATAGAAATTATGTTCCCAAATGCTTATTTAATCCTTAACACAATGAAATAATAGAAAACTCAACCCAGGGGCATAACAATGATTCTATAGGGATATGAATTCAGACTTCCAGTATGGGACTTTTCTCATTCTCTGCCCCACAGAGTTGATCTAGAAGAAGTGTCTAGATGACTGAAACTCTCATTTGCAATAAACTTCGGGTGTGGATGCCTATGCCCTGGGGCAAGGACTCGGAAAGAGTGAAGGGGCAGAGAGTGCCCTAGGATGAGAAGGACTGTGAGCTTATGGCCAAAATGCTATTTTGAGGGGAAGGGGAAGGGGAAGCATATTTAGAACCCCTTTTCTCTCTCCTCTATATCTTGTTCTTTGCCTCTCCTTCCATGACCCTTTGTAAATGTGCTCTTAGATTCATGACCATGTAAAATCATCAGGAAGAGATCCCCATGACCATCTCATGCTTCCATTTTCAATTTGAAAAGTGAACAAAAAGGTCCAGTAGCCTTGGGAGTGAGTGCCACAGAAATTGTAGCTCGAATCTTAAATTCATCTTTGATTTCTAATTAGATTTCCACTATCGATGAGAATATATGGTATTCAATTTCTTCAGAATCAGAGGGTCTAACAGCGCTTCCTGACTGTGGGCATATGATCAAGTCCTCCTTATAGAAGAGGTGTCTATTAGGCAAGCTAAGTTATGTCAAAACAAGCATCATAAAATAAGAAAAATATTAAAAACAATATTTATGTGGAAAATTGGATTATCGTGGGATTTTTTTTTACATATAGTATATGATATGGTATTTTTGAAGGTGGGTCGGAGGGGGAACCATAAAGTTTTCATTGCTCCAGGATCTAAAGATCAAGCCCTGATCCCTGTTAACCCAGAGCTAGAGTGACCCGGTGACCCGTTGCGAGCTCCCACATTGACACATCTGAGGCTATTCTCATCTTTCAGTCCAGAGAGGATCATGTTCTTCCTTTCCCCCAAATGTGATCTTTTCCTTGGTGCAGCTGTTTGTAATCTATATTTGATTAGATGTCTGCTTCTTTCTCTTTTAAAAATATAATCAATACTTATCTTCTGTCTACCCTTTATGTTTTATTGCGGTTATTCACTGAGTACCCAGTTTACAGTCTGTTAACTCTAACTTTAAAGACTTGGGCTGGTCTCCATTTGCAGACTGGTGCTAATGATACCATTAATCACGAATGTAGATTATAGCATTTCCCATCCAATAGCTCCTCTACCTTCCAAGATACTATAGGATTCTAGCACCTCACCCTTTATAAAAAGTGAGGTGATGGGAACTGTAGTGCTTGGATCAAACAAATAAAAGGAACTGTAAAAAAATCTTGTGCCCCGCTAGCAACAACTGAATAATTTGAAGGTGGTTAAAAGGACTTGAGAAAGCTATAAGTCAGCAGTCTCCAACCTTTTTGGCACCAGGGACCAGTTTCATTGAAGACAATTTTTCCATGAATGGGGTAGGGGGATGGTTTAGGGATGGTTCAAGGGCATTATATTTATTGTGAACTTTATTTCTATGATTATTACATTGTAATGTATAATGAAATAATTATACAACTCACCATAAAGTAGAATCAGTGCGAGCCTTGAGTTTATAGTCCTACAACTAGATGGTCCCATCTGGGGGTGACAGATGGGACACTGTTGGGAGACAGTAACACCCGAAGTGTGTTGCTATGTACCATCTACTCCGGAATCTCATTTTGGTTGCTGTCACTCAAAAAACCCTGCTTCACAAAGATAGGAGGTTGGAAATGGAAACAGGCTTTTCAGTGGTTTTGTGGCAATCCCAGGATATTCCATCTTGACTTTAATCCAGAACGTATGGAGATTTAATGTCTCAAACATACTTCTAAGGCCACAGTCATTTGCGGTCTCAAGCAGTTGATCCTCTTCTAGCACAGATGAAGTCGATTCAACTGGCTTATTCACAAATGGATTGCAGATCCATTCCTTTCCATTTCGGGGGTCTTTTGTGGTTAGGAAGTAATGCTCAAACTCTTTTGAAAGCTGAGATAGGAGATCACAAACCAGGTGAGAGAAAGAAGGCCCTGGTTCAGTCTCTTTCAAAATCTCTGCTAATGTTTGAAATATGTCAAAAATCCCAGTGTTCACTTGTTGTCCCCATAATTCCAATTTGGCTTTGAATGCAGCCCCCTTTATCTGCTGACTTGGACACAGTGGTTGTTCTCCCATGAACTGGCAGATTGAGTTCGTTGAGCAGGTTGAATGTGTTACACAAATAGGCAAGTTTTGTGATCCGTTCTGTGTCACTGAAATTGCTGCCAGTGGAGATCGTTTTTCTAAAAGAAATCTCTGGAGTGGCTTTCATAACTGAGAAACTCTGTTCAGTGATCTACCTTTAGAAAGCCATCTCACTTCTGTATATAAGAAAAGATGCTTGTGCTCTGCATCCATCTCCTCACAGAGCTGCGTGAAAAGATGTGAGTTACGGACATGTACTTTAATGGGTTGATAATTTTAAGCACATCTTGCAAAGCATGGTTAAGGTCAGGTGACATTTTTTGGCTAGCCAGAATTTCTGTATAGGAAGATGCAGTGTGTAGACTCACATTTAGAAGCAACCTCTTTGATCTGGGTAGTGAAACCAGAAAGCCATCCAGTCATGGCAGCCACTCCGTCTGTGCATATACCAACACAAAATGCCCAATTCAGTTTTCCTGATATGTAAACATATAAAGGCTTGAATAGTTCTGCAGCTGTGGTGTTGGTTGGCAACCAAAGTAAACACTACATATCTGTCAGGCCTCTGAGCCCAAGCCTGCATGTATACATGCAGATGGCCTGAAGCAACTGAAGAATCACAAAAGAAGTGAAAATGGCAGGTTCCTGCCTTAACTGATGACATTACCTTGTGAAATTCCTTCTCCTGGCTCAGAAGCTCCCGCACTGAGCACCTTGTGACCCCCACCCCTGCCTGCCAGAGAACAATCCCCTTTGACTGTGATTTTCCACTACCTACCCAAATCCTATAAAATGGCCCCACCCCTATCTCCCTTTGCTGACTCTTTTTGGACTCAGCCCGCCTGCACCCAGGTGATTAAAAAGCTTTATTTCTCACACAAATCCTTTTTGGTGGTCTCTTCACAAGGACATACGTGACATTTGGTGCCGTGACTCAGATCGGGGGACCTCCCTTGGGAGATCAATCCCCTGTCCTTCTGCTCTTTACTCTGTGAGAAAGATCCACCTATGATCTCTGGTCCTCAGACCAACCAGCCCAAGGAACATCTCACCAATTTTAAATTGGGTAAGTGGCCTCTTTTCACTCTCTTCTCCAGCCTCTTTCGCTACCCTTCCATCTCCTTGCCCTTCCAATTCCAGATCTTTTTCCTCTCTAGTAGAGATAAGGAGACACATTTTATCCGTGGACCCAAAACTCCACGCCGGTCACGGACTCGGGAAGACAGTCTTCCTTTGGTGTTTAATCACGTGGGGACGCCTGCCTGATTATTCACCCACACTCCATTGATGTCTGATCACCGCAGGGACGCCTGCCTTGGTCATTCACCCACATTCCCTTGGTGGCAAGTCAATTGCAGGGAAGCCTGCTTTGGCTCCTCACCCACATTGCAGCCCAGGGCTGCTCCCCACCCTACTTCTCCGTGTCTCTACCCTCTCGTTTCTCTGGGCTTGCTTCCTTCACTATAGGCAACCTTCCACCCTCCATTCCTCCTTCTTTTCCCTTAGCCTGTGTCAACTCACACCTGACCTAAAACCTAAATGCCTTGTTTTCTTCTGCAATGCCGCTTGACCCCAGTACAAACTCAACAATTGTTCCAAATAGCCAGAAAACGGCACTTTCAATTTCTCCATCCTACAAGATCTAGATAATTCTTGTCATAAAATGGGCAAATGGTCTGAGGTGCCTGATGTCCAGGCATTCTTTTACACATCAGTCTCTTCCCAGTCTCTGTTCCCAATGCTACTCGTCCCAAATCCTCCTTCTTTCCCTCCTGCCTATCCCTCAGTCCCAACCCCAAAGCGTCACTGAGTTTTTTCAATCTTCCTTTTCTACAGACCCATCTGACCTCTCCCCTCCTCCTCCCCAGACTGCTCCTCCTCAGGTTGCTCCCCACCAGGCTGAATCAGGCTCCAATTCTTCCTCAGCCTCTGCTCCCCCACCCTATAAACCTTCTATCACCTCCCCTCCTTACACCTGGTCCGGCTTGTGGTTTCGTTCCGTGACTAGCCCTCCCTGACCTGCCCAACAATTTCCTCTTAAAGAGGTGGCTGGAGCTAAAGGCATAGTCAAGGTTAATGCTCCTTTTTCTTTAGCCAACCTCTCCCAAATCAGTTAGTGTTTAGGCTCTTTTTCATCAAATATAAAAACCCAGGCCAGTTCGTGGCTTGTGTGGCAGCAACTCTGAGACGCTTTACAGCCCTAGACCATAAAAGGTCAGAAGGCCGTCGTATTCTCAATATGCACTTTATTACCCAATCCACTCCTGACATTAAATAAAACTCCAAAAATTAGATTCCGGCCCTCAAACCCCACAACAGGACTTAATTAACCTCACCTTCAAAGTGTACAATAATAGAGAAGAGGCAGCCAAGCGACAACGCAAACTCCTTTGATTGTAATTTTCCACGACCTACCCAAATCCTATTAAACGGCCCCACCCTATCTCCCTTCGCTGACTCTCTTTTCGGACTCAGCCCGCCTGCACTCAGGTGATTAAAAAGCTTTATTGTTCACACAAAGCCTGTTTGGTGGTCTCTTCACACGGATGCGCATGACAATATCCTCCTGCACGTGCTCCTGAAAAAAATATATCACACAAAAACAAGCATTGTTGCCTTGTTGTCAACATTGATAGACTCCTCAACTTGGATTGCATACCACAGTGACTCAATAATCCTCTCTAACTGTGGTGCCTCAGTATCCTCTGCTATTTCATCAGTTCATCTAGACATGGTGCTGGCCCAAAGAGGAACATGTGCCACCTTTTGAACTGCAGCCTCTCCTAAAAGTTAATGACAAACATCCTTAGCAGCAGGCAGGATCAACTCTTCACCAATAGTAAAGGGTTTCTTCGCTTTAGCAATGCTGTTAGCCACTGAGAATGATGCTCTCAGTGCAGACACATTTGATGAAGTGGTGGCCTTCAATAATTGCTACTGTTCTTCATGTTCACATTATTTTTCTTTTGAAAAACTCAAAAGTTTTGTCTTTTAATGCAGGGTGCTTGGTCTCCATGTGGTGAAGAAGTTTTGAAGGTTTCATGGCTTCATTGGGTAGCCAGTCACCACATATTATACAAAGCCAGCTTGGAGAATGTGAATCACCTGTTGGAATGAACCCGTAATTTAAGTCTTGGTATTTTCTTTTAAATGCAACTTTCTTTTTCTTGGCAGTCTTAGAGTCTTCTGCTGTCCATTCATTGGGTCTTTCCCCCTTTTCCAAGAAGCTCTCCAGTGATATTTGTTTTTTACTCATGGTGGCTAGGGTTAGCTTGAGGGCTTACCAAAACTGTGACTGAGACAAGTGCGCAGTGTGGGAAAGAGGCTTGAATGGAAGTGGTAAATAAAATAATGGGCGGGCCATAAGCGGACTAAAATGTGTCTGATTCTGACTTAAAGCCTGACATTAGATGCAGCTGTACAATTGAAGTACATCAACTCACTGGTCACTATAAAGCCTGCCACCAGTTGCAGGTTAATTTGTCACTCGCCACTCACTGATAGGGTTTTGATATGAGCCTGAAAGCAGTTGATTTATTATGGTCTCTGTGCAGTCAAACCTTGCTGCTAATGTTAGTCTGTATTTGCAGCTGCTCCCCAGTGCTAGCATCAGCACTTCAGCTTCACTTCAGATCATCAGGCACTAGATTTTCATAAGGAGCATGCAACCTAGATCTCTCACATACGCAGTTCACAATAGGGTTTGTGCTCCTATGAGAGTCTAATGCCTGCTGCTGATCTGACAGGAGGTGGAATTCAGCAGGTAATGCTTGCTCACCTCTTGCTGTGCTGTCTGGTTGCTAACAGGCCACAGACCCTGGTACCAGTCTGTGGCCAGGGGGTTGGAGACCCCTGTAAATTCATCATAAATGGTGTCCCAAGTATTCATTGAAATGTAAATAAAGTTAGATGCTAACTTTGTCTAAATTTGAAGGATACAATCCTGACCTAGGCTTTTGATTCTTTCTATTTTAAATTCTGCTGACCAGAGTCTTCTCTTCCTACATGCTGTCAAATTTAAAATCAATGAGCCCCTTGTTCATAAACACTTATAAAAATATTGCATTTTTCAGGAGAAGCTTGGAAGTGCCCAGCGAATTAGGGGGTGTGAATGAGATTAATTTGCATCATACTAAGCAGCTCAAAACCTATTTTTGGGTTCCCCTTTTCCTTTTTTAATTTAACTTAAAATGATAAGTGGAGAGTATTTCTTCACCTGTCCTATGATATATTTTTTTTCTTCTTTTTCTTTCCCTTCTTATCTCACTTGCCTTAGTTTCAACGCTCTTTATCTTTGCCAACAATGGCAGAGCCTGTCCCAACTCCGAAGCCCAAACACACTCCCTTAGGGCTGAGAGTGAGAATTTGTGAAAGACTGGGGAAGGGGAATGTCAAAGGTGAAACAATTTGGCACCCACCTCCGTTGGGTGCTTGAGCATTCCTCTTCTTGCTGGAGAGAAAAAAACAGATTTTTTAAAGAATGAGAGTATTTTTGCAGCACACCAGCTGCTAAGTGTTAGCCAAAGTCTCCCAGTAGTTATCAATATTGTTCATAACATGTGCAGTTTTAGGTGTATTGTGCCTATCTCTGAGGAATTCAGTAGTATTCCAACATTATCTCATTTTTATCATTTTAAATATTTTTAAAATCTCTATTTGACTTGTAGGCTAGGAGAAAAATAGTTTTTAACTATACTGTATGAATGGAGAGCACGGAGAAAGGTGCATTTATATCAGTTTCCCAAAGTTATGTAGGTAAATGTTAAGCTAAGTTTATTCTATTATTTCTTAAATATTTTTGGATTTTATATTATCTCAGAGGAGTCAATAACTTCCATTTGCTACTGCAGAAGATAAAACACTAAATACCTCCTGTCTCAACTCACCAGAATTGAATAATCCTTTTTGTGTAACACAAATGTTCAGAAACTGTGGCAATTATATCACTTTCTTGATTTTCATCTGTGTTTGGCATCATATAGGTGCAACCCAAGTTGGCTCTTCTGTTTTCTGATGGGAGGTTAAAAGATTTCATAAGAATGGTGTAGTGGGAACGTTGAGCATGTATGTCCCAGGCATTGTATAAATATTTTATATGTTTTATCTCATTGTATTCCTTACAACAGTATATGAGGTCAGTATTATAATTCTCATTTTACGCATGTGGAAATGAAGCTAATTGGAAGCTAAATGAAGATAATCAGTGGATTATCCAAGTCACACAGCAAGAAAGTGGCAAAATGAGAATTTTACCCAGGCCAATCTATCTTCGAAACTCCTACTGTTTTTAGTTCTTGTTTAAGATCAATGAATTGTCTATATGTAATATGTGACTTTCTGAAACTCCACAATCCTATATGCATGAGGATTATGGCAATGAGTATAATCTGTGAGTAGACAGGTCACACTGGCTGTGTCCACGGAAGGCTTTTGTACCAAGGAAGAGGCTTTGGAAATGGGCAAAGAATCCTAATGATCAAATAAGCCTCAATGAAATAAACTAAAAAATGAAGTATCAGGCCAACACCAAGTATTTGGTTTTTGTAGTTTTTTTTTTTTTTTAAGTATAAATACATTTAGAATTTTCAAAACTTTAGGAAAATAGTCAATGACATTAAGATGTATTCTTGGACTGGGGGATATTTTTCTGGCCACGGAATCACTACCATGGATTCAAATAAAGGTAGATTTTCCTGTTAGAAGAGTAATATTTGTCCATTAGAAAAAGTTTAAAATTGTAGAAAATATAAAATATGTTTTTCGATTGTCCCAGTTCCTAAAGACCACTGTTCATATTTTGGTTATTTCATAAATTTTAAAATTAAAGAATTATTTAGAGATTAACTGGACTAATTTTTAAGATGAGAGAACTGAGGGTTGAGAATGCTTAAGTGCCTTACCAAGGGATGCTAATGATTAAAAAGAGGTATCATCATGAGGCACTTTTGTTGCAATTACTCCCTCTAAATGACTCAAGTCATTTGTTTCATCTGTAGACTTCACATGCAAATGATTAACTATCCCTGAGAATAACACTTGAAATGGCTTGCTTCACATTACATGAATTCATATTTTAAAAATTCTTAGTTAGGTTTAATTAGTGCCATGACTCATAACAAAGGAACTACATTAAGCAAAGTCTAATGTGAGTCTTCTTTCCTTATGCAACGATGAGTGATTGGAATAAGTGGATTTGGTTAAGCAAGATCAGATTTTGGGGTGGAAGTAAGCTTATCAAAGAATAGAAGGTGATTGCCTTGGTACCGCGGGCAATGTGGTTCACTTAGCCCTGGGTGCTGCAGCAGGCAATTCCATCAATGCCCAAGGATCTTTTGGACTGGAATCTGAGGAGATGGTGCCTGAGAGCTCATCTCTCTTGTTTCCCCTTCCCTGATCAACTTCTCCTTCTTCCATCTTTCTCAACTCTCTTTTCTTGGAATCTCCATAAGTTAGAATACAGAAATAACCGCTGCAGTGTTGTCAGGTTGAAACACGTTCCTCATTGATTGGTGGTCTCTTGCACTGGACACAGTTGTATAGCTTCTTTTTGCCTGTGGACCCAATATCAGCTGCATCCTGCTAATCTCACTTTTGAGTTTATTTTGGAAACAAAGATTGGAAGAAGATTTTGCTCTTTGTTTTCATTTCCATTATTTAGCTGATATATTTTACTCATTTTTTTTAACTCACAACTGATTCCTTATCTAAGGATTAAAAAGTAATTTCCTCAGCTCTACTCATAGTCTTGTATCATTGTAAAGGTTTCACTACTGATTTTTTTTAAAGGCAGAGATAGATGAATAAAAATAAGGATTTTTACAAACTGTGCAACCATGGGTAAATTACTCGACGTTGAGTCAAGAGGGATCAATGTTCTCACCTGAATTACAGGAGTAATAATAGCACCTGACTCACTGGGTTGTTGTGGGGATGGAATGAAGGGCATTATGTAAAGCAATTAGCACCTTGCCAGAAGTAGTAAGTGCTCAATAGAAGGTAGCTATTATTATAATTGCTTTATATTAGATTCCAATTCAGTAGGTCAGGGGTGGAGGCTGAGAACCAGTACCTTGGGTGATTCTGAAGCAACCCATTTCTGCTCTAGGCATTATTCCCTATCTTTTTAATATTAATAAAGTAAAAAGGATTCATAGACTCAAATATGATAGTGGTTATGCTTTTCACATCCAGTGATTAGGAAACACATAATGGCAAAGTTGCCCTGAATGTATTAATGCTTTGAAATAAATTTGTATCTTTTAGTTCAGCATAATAGTTATGTTTGAAAATAGTAGTAGGTATATGTCACGGATGTTGTATATTTAGCCCAAAGACAATGCCCATTTGGTATTTAAAATCTATTTTTATAATGTATGGAGAAATTCCTTTTGGGCCTTGTGCCTGCCAGGTCAGAAGTCAGACTACTTCATTCCCAGAGAATTCTGTGGAACATGACAGAACCTTTGCAAAAAAAAAAAAAAAATTGATATAAAGTTAGTAGATATTTACCCAAGAGAAATGAAAACATATGTCCACAGAGAAACTGGTACTTGAATGTTTACAGCAGCTTTATTCATAAGGGCCCCAAATTTGAAAGACCACAAATGTCCATTAACTGGTGAATAGATAAACAAATTGTGCTACAAGCATTTAATGGACACTACTCAGTAATAAAAAGGAATAAATTATTGAGACAATGCAGATAAATCTCAAAGACATTCACTAGGTAAAAGAAGTAAACACAAGCCATAAAAAGGAATGAAATAATGTCTTTTGCAGCAACTTCGATGAAGCACGAGGCCATTATCCTAAGTGAGGTAACACAGGAGTGGAAAAACCAAAAACTGTATGTTCTCACTTATAAGTGGGAAATAAGCTATGAGTATGCAAAAGCATAGAGTGACATATGGACTTTGAGGGTTCAGAAGGGGGAGAGTGGTGGGGGTAGGAATAAAAAAGCTACACATTAGGTACAATGTACACTACTCAGGTGACAGCTGCACTAAAACCTCACAATTCACCGCTATATAATTCATCCATGTAAAAAAACCATGTGTACCCCAAAAGCTACTGAAATAAAAATTAAAAAAGGAAGAAAACACAAAATCTTACATACTATATAATTCCATTTATATAACATGCTGGAAAAAAAAACAGTAGAGAAATAATCAGATCAGTGGTTTTCAGGGACTGGGGTTGGGTAAGGGGATTCACTACACAGAAGCCCGAGGAAAACCTTTGGAGTGATCAAACTATTATATTTGTTTATGGTGATGCTTACATGACTGTACACATTTCTTAAACCTCATTGTACTGTACAATTAAAGACGTGAGTTTTACTGTATGTAAATTATATCTCGGTAAACCTGACTAAAAAAACCAAACTAAAAAAACCCAACTAAAGCAAATGAAAAAAATTCTGAGTGGCTATATCCCTATGTAAACATATATTTTATTTGTAAAATATAAAATGTATATAAATATATAAAATAGATAGATTTAAAAATCTATATTAAATGTTACATATTTAATATATTTATATGATAAATATAATTTAATATATATTAAATATATAAAATCTACATATTTTATATATAAACTATATAATATATATTAAATATATCTATGTTTTCTTTTTAGCTAGATTTCTTCATTCTATAATTTCAATATTAATCTATATTGATACATATAGATCAAATTCATTCATTTTTAATTGCTATATGGTATTATATTGCATTTATATGCTATTAATATATAATGTATAGTATTTAAGTTACCACAATTTATTTGTAGACAGATATTTGGACTGTACCTAAATTTTCCCATTACGAGACCGTAGTGAACAGCCAAATTTGTATCTTTTTGTGCATATATGCAAGCATTTCTCTAAGGTTATAAACCTAAAAGTAAATTCTTGACCCAAAAGTGTGAATCTTCAACTTTAGTATTGACAATTTACTGTTCAAATTTATTGACCCATAGCATTTCCCTTTTTCTTTTCTTTTCTTTTTTTTTGGAGGCAAAGTCTCACTTATTCTGTTGCCCAGGCTGGAGTGCAGTGGTGTGATCTTGGCTCACTGCAACCTCCGCTTCCTGGTTTCAGGCTATTCTCCTGCTTCAGCCTCCCTGGTAGCTGGGATTACAGGCATGTGCCACCATGCCAGGCTAATTTTTGTATTTTTAGTAGAGACAGGGTTTCATCATGTTGGCCAGTCTGGTCTTGAACTCCTGACCTCACGTAATCCGCCCCCTTTGGCCTTCCAAAGTGCTGGGATTACAGGCGTGAGCCACCATGCACTGCCAACCCATAGTATTTTCTATTTTGGGCATTTTCTCTTCAAATATTTTTGATTTCTTTTCTTTTTATACTGTTTCCTTAAGTCATTGGTTCTCAGCCCAAAGGATTTTAAATTATATAATGTCTAGGTCCCATTCCTGTGATTCTGACTTAGTTGATCAAGAATCTAGTGCACAGCTGGGTTTGAGAACCACTGCACTGGTTCATCTTATCCAAACCCATGGCCTTCAATACCATGAATACACCATGGGTACCAAACACGGACCTCTTGCCCAGATTGCTCTTCTGAACTTCAGTCTCCTATATCCATACTCTCTGATGTCAAATTTAACATGTCCAAAGCTGAATTCTTTAGCCACATCACCTCCCACTCCTCCAGGAATCCTGTGCTTCTCCCCTAGTGTTCACAAACTCAGTAGAGCAACTACATCCTTGCTGGTTCAGGACAGAAAACCCTGGAGTCATCTTTACTCTTTTATTTCTCTTACTTCCCACAACCACTCCAATGGCAAATTCTGTGGGCTACGTTTTGAAAATATATCCAGAATTACAACAATTTTTTTTATCACCTCCACTGCCTATTCTTATTGAAGGCATGGTATTTGATTTATTAATATGCTATTAATAGATAATATGTGACATTTAGTATATCACAATTTATTTAGCTACTTCCTCATAGACAGATAACTGGGTTGTTTCTAAATTTTCCTTGTTACAATACTAGAATGAACAGCTAAGTTCATACCTTTTTGTACATATATGCAAGTATTTTTCTAGGGTCCATCTACCTGGATATTGCAATATATACCACTTTGGTCTACTTTTGGCAATCTTTGCCCCTCTGTTATGATTTATTTCCTACAGAGCAGCTGGAGGGAACCTTTACAAATCTGTATTAAATAATATCCATCCTCTGCTCAAAGTCCTGCAAGATCTTTTGGATAAGATTGGGCACGTTCAGGGTGGTATGGCTGTAAACCCTGCTAGACCTTTCAGTCAAATTTGGGTAAAAGCCAATGCCTTTACCATTGGCTACAAAGCCTTTTATGACGGTAAGACCCTGCTATTCCTGTCTCTTTCTCTCCTCCCATTCTTTATTTTGCTTACTTTTCTCCAAACACATTGGCTTCATTGTCCTTCTTCGTATGCTTCAAGCACGCCCCTGCCTTGGGACCTCTGTATTTGTTTCCGTTACCTAGAAGCCCAATCCTTCATCAGCATGGCTGGCCTCCTCATGTTTTTCCTATCTTTTCATAAATATTGTATTCTTCAGCATCCTTTCTGAACCATTCTGTAAAAAATAGTGCCCCATCATCATCCTGTCTACTTTTATCTCCTTTATTCTGCCTTAGAACATTTATCACACATGAGCTATTATCTAATTATTTGTTTATTGTCTGCCTCTGTCTGCCTGGAATATATGTTACATGGGAACAAAATATGTGTGTTTAGATCATTGCTATATCCCAGCTCTTTATAGCTTGGTATATTGTATGTATATATGTATGTAGGCATGTATTTTTCATAAACATTTATTATATATTTACTATGTATACATGTAATCCTCACATTAACTCATTTTGTGCTCACAGTAGCTCTTGGAAGTATAACACTATTATCTTGATTTACAAATGAGAAAATGGAGGGTCAAAAAGACTAAGTGACTTGACCAAGGTCAAAGAGCCAACCGAAAGAGGAGCCAGGATTTGAAATGTAGTCTGTGCTCTTGACCATTACATGGTACTGCTTCTCATTGTAGGTGCTCAAAAAACATTTGTTGAATGAATAAAACAATGATGGAGGAAGGATTTAAATGACAATGAAAAAAGGCATAGTTTATTAGATGTCTTTAAAGTCTAAGTCCTCATTTAAAGCCATGACTTTTTATTACACAAGTAAACAGTCATGTGCTAATTTACATGACTTCACTGCAAAGATTAGGATGCAATTTATTACCATTAATAAATTTATTGCCCTGTTTTAATATTCAGACAAGTTGTGAAACTTATAGAGAACACTCCCAAGTCTTTTCCTTTCTAAGTAATAAAAGCAGTTAGCATTTAGGATCTTCCAAGAGTATTGAAAAATGAGAAATTCCAAGTAGAATCTGAAATAACAGAAACAGTGACAGCAGGACCTATTTTAGTGGCCCAGGTGGTTGTGTGTTAGTCCCAACCTTCAACATTTGAAAAAAGCACTTGTTCCAGATGAAAATAAGAAGCATACGTTACACATAACAGGGTCTGTTTTTCACCTTGATTCAGGGGAACAGACTGCTCTAAGAAATTCTTCTGGGAACTACACAATTTGGTTCTATTTTATAAACTTACAAAATAATTTATTTCTTAAAAGTGTGGTAACTTCAGGTTATAAAAGAAAAACAAGGTCCTGTGAATCTAGAGTGAGTCAGGAAATCTTTTATTCTGATCGAAATGGAGTTATTTGTATCTGTGCAAAAGCAATTTTTGTTCTAGTTAATTTGCCTTCTGTTCCTCTTTTTTTCATTGTGGAAATAAGATAAGGCATAGAATGGAGCACGGGTTTTGTTCATGAGAACTGTGAGTTCAAATTCTGTCATTTACTCACTGAGTGATGCCAAGCAACTTGCTCTCCCTTGCTAGGTCTCAATTTCTGTAAAATAGTGATGATGTTGCCTACCCTGTAGGGTTACTGTGAAGATTATAGTCTCTGTTTAAATGATAAATATAAAATCTTAACAAATATTTGTTCTTATGTCTCATTTTCCTATTAAATGGATCTAATAACATTAGTTTTGTTGTGTGTCTTGGCCATGGGAAGAAATGCTATGTCATTTTGTCCATCTTGCCATTCATTTTCATATCACTATGCATGCCACAGTAATGATTAGGCTAGGCCGAAAGTAACAAAATATGGAGAGTAGTGGCTTAAAAAGGAAAAATGATTCCAGAGGTAAGTTGGTCAGGGCAGGTATGCTGGTTCCATGGAATCAAAGGCTGAAGTTCCTTCTGTCTTCTTGTTCTGCCAAACATGGCTTCAGTTCCCAGGGTCACTTCCTGGGGCGTTCTACCTGCATTGTTGGAGCTCCGCTTACAAAAACCATAGTCCAGGAAGGAGGAAAGGGAGTGAAGGTTAAAAGAAGGAGTCCTCTTCCTTTTAAGGCAATTTCCTGGAAATGCCACACAACATGGTTACTTAGATGTAATATTTAGGAAACTGGTTAATACGCTTAATAAAAAGAGCTCAAAATGCAGTGCCACCTAGGTAGGACTCTGCTCCATGAAGCAATCCAAAGACCTAAGCTAGTAAGGTGGTTCTAGCAACATGGTGGTTACAAGGTTGCTGCTGCTGTTGCCAGTTGCCACTTTCAGTCAATAAAAAGGAAAGGAAGGGATAGGAACAAAGCAAAATTTTTAGGAGGCTGATCTATCTATATAATCTATAATTAGCAATAATATATGTAGTCATATTGTTAGCAATCTTTGCTCCACATATCAGTGGCCAGAATTTAGTCATTCAACTTCTCCTGACTGCAGTGGAGGCTAGGAAACGTTTTCTTTTGGTTGGGTGACAAAGTAACTAAACAATTGGAGTACTTTGGGGACAGTGAATATTGAGAGGAAACTGGCAATCTCTTTCACACTATGTGGTTAAACGGCTGGATACTAACACTTTCTTTACCAGGATCTCAAGTAGTTAAGGGCTGGGTTTTTCAAACTGTGATTCACTATAATCGGTTATTTATATCCAAGGTAAAATGACTCAAGTAATAAAACTCATGACTTTATGACAGTGAAAGTCTGTCAATAATATCTGAAAATAAATTGATTTATATATTATGGTTTTGATAGAAACTAAAACTACTTGTACTAAGTTAATTGACATTTTAATTGCCATGTCCATAATTACTTGTCATTTCTTATCTTACTTCGCCTCCCTGGTGAATTTGTCAATATTGATTATTTTCTCCTCTGGAAACATTCTACTCCTTTGGTTTCTGAAACATTAACATTCAGTTTGCTCTTCTGCATCCTCTGAATTGCTCCTTCTTAGCAATTGCACCTCTTCTGCTTCTGCTTGTGTTCCTGAACCTTCTGTCAGGAAAGCTCACTTCCTCTCATTGTGTTCTCCATGCGCAGTCTCACTTATTCCCATAGTTTCTGCTGCTATCTGCAGAAGACAACACCCAGATCTCCTTCTCCAACACAAGCTTTCCTTCTTAAGCTGTTATGCGTGTATGCAGATACATACTGAAGAATTCTGTCTATAATTTTTTAAAACTTAAAAATCCTGAAATATAAAAATGCCAGAAAAGTGCACAAAGTATAAGTGCACAAAGCATAAGTGCACAGTGTAATGAACAATAAAAGGAAACATCTATGGAAACATATTCAAAAGATAACAGTGTTGTCAGCCCTGCTGAAGACTCCAGGCTATTCCTTACTAACTATACCACCGTTCCTTTCTCCTAGAAGTAACCATGGTTATAGTGTGTGTGGTAATGATACACCTATTTTACTTTTAAAAATAAAGTTTTACAACCTAAGTATGCATCTCTAACAATATAATCTTGTCTGTATTAAAACTCTACATAAATAGAATTATGCCGTATTTATTCTCTTAAAGCCATTGGTAATGTGTTTCTTGGTAAACACATTTATATTTAGAATGTTAATCTTCAGTATGTTAAAACTTTTTTGTTATAAGGGAATCCTCTTTATCTTAAATAATGTATTTATCTTGCTTTTAACAAAGTTATTACATTATTTCAGTTACTATTAGAATGAGATATTTTCCCCATGCTTTTGTTCTTATATTTTGGATGTCTCTTATAAACAACACATAGTAGAATTTAAATCGAGGCTCTCAATATTCGAGTCTTACCTGGAGTATTTAGTACATTTATATTTAATGTAATTGCTGATATGTTTGGTTTTAAATCTGCTGTTTTACTTTGCATTTTCTATTTATTTCATTTGTTTGATACTTGTTTTTCTTTTCTTGCCTTCTGTTGGTTTAAGTTGGTGCTATGGTTTGAATATTTGTATCTGCCCGAAATTCATATGTTGAATTCCTAATCCCCAAGGTGATAGAATTAAGAGGCAGGGCCCTTGAGAAGTGACTAGATCATGACAGTGGAGCCCACATGACTGGGATTATGCTCTTATAGAAGAGCCCAAAGAGAGCTAGCTAGCCCCTTCAACCATGTGACACAGCAAGAAGGTGCCATCTACGAGGAAGAGAACCCTCACTAGACATTGAATCTGCTAGAACCTGGATCTTGGATTTTCTAGCCTCCAGAATGTGAGAAATATTTTTTGTTTGTTTATAAGCTACCCAGTTTATGGTATTTTGTTATAGCAGCCCAAAAGGACTAAGACAGTTGGTTTTGGTTTCTAAAAATTATCCTATTTTTTTAGTCCCTCTGTTGGTTTGAAGTTTATTCTTGCCTTTATTTGCTTGGTAAATACCTTCTCATCATTAAATGCATAACCTGTGTGTGTCTTCTACATCCTGTCCCTTCCCCTTTACTAACCAAGCAGAGCTGTTCACCAGTTCCACTGTTCCACATGATACCTTGCATAAACCACATCTTTAGCACGTATTACCCTGGAAGCCAAATGTTACATACATGTCTTTTTCCTTTATTAGATGGAGACATAGTTAATAACAGACAAAATGTCTAATTCATTTTTGTCAGTCTCTTAATAGTTTTGTAGGATAACAAACATTATTAAATGTTTGTTAATAAGCAGTTGAAAGTACTTTTTAAAAATCTTTATTGAGGAATGACAAAAATGACAAAATGTTGTATATAGTTAAGGTTCAAAACTTGATGTTTTAATATATACTTACATTGTGGAATGATTGCCACTATCAACCTAAATTAACATGTTTTCCACCTCAGAGTTACTTTTTTTTTGAAGTGAGAACATTTAAGATCCTAGTAAATTTCAAGTATACAATATAGTAATATTAAATACAGTCACAATACTGTACATTATATCCCCAGGACTTATCCATCTTGCATATTGAAACTTTGTGCCTTTTGACCAAGATCTTCCTAGTCCCTGCCGATCACCATTGCACTCTGCTTCTAGGAGTTTAACATTTTTAGATTCCACATATGAGTGAGATCATGCCATATTTGCCTTTCTGTGCCTGGTGAATTTCACTTAGCATAGTGTCCTCCAGGCTCAATTATGTTGTTGTGAATGACAGAATTTCCTTCTTTATAGGGAAGAATAATATTTTATTATTATATTACATTATAATAATATTTATATATAATAACATGTATAGGGGGTATACACACACACATATATATACACACAATACACACACACATACATGCATTTTATTTCTCCATTCATCAACTGATAGACACTTAGATTGATTCCACATCTTGGCTATTGTGCATAATGCTATGATGAATATGGGAATATAGATATCTCTTCAACATGCTGATTTCATTTCCTGTGGATATGTACCCCAGAGGTAGAATTGCTAGGTTATATGGTCATTTTATTTTAATGTTATTTAAAAATTATTATTATTACTATTATTATCATTTTGAGAGGGAGTCTCACTCTGTCGCCCAGGCTGGAGTGCAGTGGCACAATCTCGGCTCACTACAACCTCCACCTCCTGGGTTCAAGTAATTCTCCTACCTCAGCCTTCCAAGTAGCTGGGATTACAGGCATGCACCACCATGCCCAACTAATTTTTAGATTTTTAGTAGAGATGGGGTTTCATCATGTTGGCCAGGCTAGTCTCGAACTCCTGACCTCAGGTGATCTGCCTGCCTCGGCCTCCCAAAGTGCTGGGATTATAGGCATGAGCCACCCATGCCAGGCCTAAAATTCTTTTTTTAAAGATAGAGTGTTGCCATGTTGCCCAGGCTGGTATCAAACTCTTGGCCTCAAATGATCTTCCTGCCTCAGCCTTCCAAAGGTCTAGCATTACAAGTTTGAGCCACCACACCCAGCCCCATTTTTAATTTTAGGGAAACTTCCATTTTGTTTTATGTAATGGATGTGCCAATTTACGTTTCCACCCACAGTGTGCATTACGTTTCCACCCTTTTTCTCCACATCTTTGTCAATACTTACTGCTTGTCTTTTTTACAATAGCCATTCTAACAAGTATGAGGTGACATCTCGTTGTGGTTTTAATTTGCATTTCCTTGAGTAGTAATATTGAGCATTTTTAAAAAATATGCCTGTTGACCTTTGTATGTCTTCTTTTGAGAAATGCCTGTTAGATCCTTTAACCCATTTAAAAAATGAGGTTATTTGTTTTCTTGCTATTGTTTGAGTTCCTTATATCATTTTGGATATTAACCCCTGAATATATGAACAGTTTGCAAATATTTTCTCCTATTCCACAGGTGTCTCTTCAGTCTGTTGACTGTTTCCTTTGCTGTGCAGAGCTTTTTAGTTTGGTGCAATCCCATTTGTTTATTTTTGCTTTTGTTGCCTGTGATTTTGGGTCATATCCAAAAAATCATGGCCTAGATCAATGTCAAGAAGCTTTTCCCCTATGTTTTTGTCTAGTAATTGTACAGTTTCAGGTGTTACCTTACAGCCTTCAATCCATTTTGAGTTGATTTTTACATGTGATGAGAGATAAGTGCGCAATCTCGTTTTCCATTTCTGTGAAAAATGTCATTAAAATTTTGATAGGGATTGCATTGAATCTGTAGATCACTTTGGGTCCTATAGACATTTTAAAAATATTAATTCTTTTAATTCATAACCACAGGATATCTTTCCATTTGTTTATGTCTTCTTCAATTTCTTTTATTGGTGTTTTATGGTTTTCAGTGTACAGAAATTTCACCTAACTTTAACTTTACTGAATTCATTTATTAGTTCTAAGAGTTTTCATACTGTCTTTAGGGTTTTCTATATGTAAAATTATGCATTAAAAGAAAAACTTGAGGCCAAGTGTGCTGTCTCATGCCTGTAATCCCAGTACTTTGGGAGGTTGAGGCAGGTGGATCACTTGAGGTCAGGAGTTAGAGACCAGTCTGGGCAACCTGGTGAAACCTCCCTCATCTCTACTAAAAATACAAAATTAGCTGGGCGTGGTGATGCATGTCTGTATTCCCAGCTACTCAGGAAGTTGCAGTGAGCCGAGATTGTACCATTGCACTCCAGCCTGGGCAACAGAGTGAGACTCTGTCTCAAAAAAAAAAGAGGAAAAGAAAAACTTGAGACATAACAAAATTTAACAACATTTATTTGGCAAGCACCAAAACTGAAAGGAGGTCATGGGCCTTGCTCTAGAAGTGTGAGCAGTGAGCTTTTATTGGTTGAACGTGAAAACAAAGAAACTAGATTGGCCACAGCTAGGTATTTACCTTATTTGGATATGGTTTAACTGGAGGCTCCAAATTATATAACCAATCAGCTACTTGGCCATTTATGATTGGTTGAAACTTGATTCAAAATCAATCAGATAAAAGGAATGCCTCTAAGTTAAATTTTGGATTACTTGCATAATGGTGCCAGGTACAGAAATAATTCCAGGCTAACAGCCTCAGGCTTATTTTGCTTTAACATGTGTCATCTGCAAACAGAGACAGTTCTACTTCTTCTTTTCTTAGTTAAATGACTTTTATTTCTGTTTCCTGCCTCATTGCTCTGTCTAGGACTTCCAGTGCTATACTGGACAGATGTGGTGAGAGTGGGCATCCATATCTTGTTTCTGATCTTAGAGAAAAAGCTTGTAGCTTTTCACCATTATGCATGATGTTATCTGTGGGATTGTCATATATGGCCTTTATTATGTTGAGGTACATTCCTTCTATACGTAATTTTTAAGTATTTCTTTAATCATGAAATGATGTTGGATTTTATTTTTAAAAACCTGCTTTTTCTGCCTCTATTGAGATGATCATATAACTTTTCCCTTCATTTCATTAATATGGTTTTATCACATTTATTGGCAAATGTAATAAATGCTTATGGACAACTATCTTTGCATCCCAGGGATAAATCCCACTTGATCATGGTATATGTGTGATTGAATTCAGTTTGTTAGCATTTTCTTGAGGATTTTTGCAATTATGTTATCAGGAATATTGGCCTATAATTTTTTTTTCTTATCGTGTTCTTGTTTGCCCTTGGTATCAAGATAATGCTGGCCTTGTAAAATGAGTTTGGAAATGCTCCCCCTTCTCCAATTTTTGGAGCAGTTTGAGAAATATTGGCGTTGCTTCATTTTTAAATGTTGGGTAGAATTCACCAGTGAAGCCACTGGGTCCTGGGCTTTTCTTTGCTGGGAGGTTTTTGATTACTATTTAATCTCCTTACTTAATATTAGTCTGTTTACATTTTCTGTTCCTTCATGATTCAGTCTTGGCAGGTTGTATGTTTGTAAGAACATATGCATTTCTTTTAGGTTAACCAAGTTGCTGGCATATAATTGTTCAAATATTGGTCAATTTTGTTTATCTTTTCAAAAAAACCAACAGTTTCATTGTTCTTTTGTATTGTTTTTCTAGCCTCTGTTTCATTTATTTCTGTTGTGATCTTTATTTCCTTTCTTCTGCTACCTTTGGGCTTAGATCCTTGTGGTGTAATCTTATGCTTTTATTTGAAATCATAGCATTGGGGTGGGCCTAGTGAGGGGATCTGTGGCAAAATCAAGTGCTCACTTTACTCTCTTTCCCCTATAAGAAGGGGGACTTTCTCCAAGCTGTGCTGTGTGGGCTTGTGGGAGGGGTGACATGGGTAATGTGAAACCGTTTTTTCTATCCGCCTCAATACATCTTCTCTTTTTTCTCTGCTCTGTCCAAGTGCTATAAACTCTCTCCTGGGTTTCTTAGCTCTTTTGAAGATAATGTTGTGCATGGATGGTTTTTCTTTTTTTAATTTTTAATTTTTGTGAGTACATAGTAGGTGTATATATTTTTAATGGTTTTTCTTTTCTTTTTCTTTCTTTCTTTTTTTTTTTTTTGAGATGGAGTCTTGCTCTGTCACCTAGGTGGGAGTGCAGTGGCACGATCTTGGCTCACTGCAACTTCCACCTCCCAGGTTCAAGTGATTCTCCTGCCTCAGCCTCCAGAGTAGCTGGGATTACCATGCCTGGCTAAGTTTTGTATTTTTAGTGGAGATGGGGGTTTCACCATGTTGGCCAGGCTGGTCTCGAACTCCTGACCTCAAGTGATCTGTTGCCTCAGCCTCCCTAAGTGCTGGGATTACAGGCATGAGCCACCACACCTGGCCTTGAAAGGTTTTCCAAATTGATGTTTTCATGAGGGGATAAATGGAAACTCCTATTCTGCCATCTTGCTGACATCAGTGCCAGTTGAAAGTACTTATATCAAAATCCCAGTTCTACCTAAAATGCACATTATTTGTATATAAGAGAGTATTAGTCTGTTCTCATGCTGCTAATAAAGACATACTTGAGAATGGGTAATTTATAAAGAAAAGAGATTTAATTGACTCATAGTTCAGCATGACTAGGGCGGCCTCAAAAAACTTACAATCATGGTGGAAGGGGAAGCAAACATGTTCTTCTTTACATGGTGGCAGCAAGGAGAAGTGCCCAGCAAAAGGGGGAAAAGCCCCTTATAACACCATCAGATTTCGTGAGAACTCACTCACTGTCATGAGAATAACAACATGCGGGTAACTGCCTCCATGATTCAATTACCTCCTCTGGGTCCCTCTCATAACATGTGGGGATTTTGGGAAATACAATTCAAGATGAGATTTGGCCAGGGACACAGTCAAACCATATCAAGGAGGTACACCTCTGAAATTGTTAATATTTGATCTTACAGCTAAAATTAATGAGCTCTTTCCCTTTTAATAATCTTTTTTCCATTAAATTAGATGTAGTTATTTATTACAGTGATATACTTGCTAAATATCTGACTAAACAGTTCTCAAATTTAAGCATCAACTGGAAGTACTGGGAAGAGTTTGTTAAAAATGTAGATTCCTGGGACTCATCTCCAATTTCCTCTCCACCCTTCTTCACCTACTAAAATTATCCAATCCTTGGAGTCTAGTTCCCAAACCACATTCTCTGTAAATACAATTTCACAAAGAATTCTTTCTGCCTACTCCTGCAAGCCTCACTCTTGACGGCTCACACTGAATTCTTGAGGTTGGTACATGTTCTGTTCCACACTCCCCTCCCTTTCCCACCTGGATTCCTGCTGTTGGCTTTTTTTTTTTTTTTTTTTTTTTTTTTTAATTGATGCTCCTTTTGCTTGTTTTCCACAAGGGCTTTGCCAAATGGAAGTTCTGGTCAGCATTTTGCCTTCTGGACCTAATCTATTTTTCTCTTCTTTTCAGTTTCCAGTGCTGATTCTATTTCTCTCTTTTATTTTTCCTTACAGCTAAATATGTTATAGTAAAGTAAAAAATGAACTTAGGAAAAGCAAGGCTAGTTTCAAATCTCAGTCCTACCACAACTACCCCTATGCCCTTGGGTAGTCATTTCATCTCTCTGGGTTTCATTTCCTTCCTCTGTCAAACAGGTCAAAAAGAGTGTTACGAAGTTTTATTGTAGTGCGAGAAAGATACATAGAAGGCGTTCAACAAGCGTTATTTCATTTAAAATAATGTTGATTTCCTGAAGAGGTTAGGTAATGGGTACAAAATGTACATTTTGATAGAAGGAATAAGTTCTAGTGTTCAATAGCGTAGTAGCATGACAATGCTTACCAGTAATTTATTATGTATTTCAAAATCTCTAGAAAAGATTTGCAATGTTCTCAATATAAGGGAATGATAAATGTTTGAGGTGCTGGGTATCCTAAATACTGTTTCTCGGTGATTACACATTGTATCACATGTAGTGCATAAATATGTACAATTATTGTGTATCAGTAAAATATAAATAGATAAATAAGCGCAGAGTTGATGTCTTATTTATCTTTGTGATTTCTCAGATTTTTTTCAGTGTTTTGTGCATAGGATATACCAAGAAATTTTGTTAAATTGAATTAAATGGAATGAATCCAACTAATTCTAAGTAATTAGAAATAATCTGAAACCCTGTTTCAAAACTCAGGAGAGATTTTAAGCCACACACTTAATTTACTCTTTTAATAATGCTGCTTCTCCTAACATGAGGTACCTTGAAACATTTTGAAATGGACAATTAATTATGGCACTTGCATTTAGAGAAGTTTAATGCAATGTGCTATTTCAGGTTGATATTTTCTTTATAATATTTAGAAAGAGGAGATTTACTTTTTTGTAAATTTGATGTATTTTTATTGACTAAAGTCAACTAATTTATCTTGATTTTTCCCATTTATTTGATTAATAATAATAAATATAAAATAAGCCTTACTATTTAAGTTACTGCAGTTGAGCAGAACAAATGACATCACAGGCCAGGTTCAGGTTTCTCATGACTCATTACAATAATGTCTTCAACATTTGGTTTAGCTTTGTCTTTGCTATCCCTAGGGATATGCAGTTTCATGATAACATAATTTAGAAATGAACTGAAGATAATTTGTAGTATAATCTGTAACAATAGGGTTCACCATTATTTTACTGAGTTATTCAATTGTATTTTGAAGATTCGGTAACTGCTATCATTAAAACTTAATTATTCAAGTAACTATTTGGGTATCAATTAAGCAGTCTGAGGATAATCTGTGCCTTTGACTTAATTATATATATTTCCTTAGAATTATTCTCTGTTTTGTCCTATTTTTTAATTAAAATTTTTAATTTATTCTAAAATATTTTACTAATTAGGAATATGAGTAACAGAAATGAAGCCTGGTTTAGAATGCACAAGAATGTGATTTAGGGCTAACACAGATGTGCTGATCACAAGAAGACTCTAGAGATCATCCAGCCTTTCTTTTACCTTTTTATTATATTCAGGTTCTCAACAGATTGAATGTTTCACTTATGTCAGCAGATTTTCTTTACTCAGTCTACCAATTCAAATTCTAATTTCTTCCAGAAACACCCTTACAGACACACTCAAAAATAATGTTTTACCAGCTATCTGGGCATTCCTTAGCCTAGTCAAGTTGACACATAAAATTAACCATTACACATTTGTAGTTAAGGGTGGCCATGCTAGAAGTTTTGCAAATGTAATATACTTGGGAGTAAACTCTTCTTCTTACTCTTTTTCCTTCCTAAAACTCTGTAGGTAGAGTAGTTGTTTTGAGACCATGTAGACTGAATATACTATAGGGATGAAGAGCAGGACAACTAAAGGAACTGAGTACCTGATGGCATCATTGAGATACAGAATCCAGCCTGGATTGCACACTCCCAGGTTTTTGCTGTGTGAGTAAATAAGAATTAACCACTACATTAGATTTTCTTGCATTCACTTGAATGCAATCCTAACAACTAAACTCAACATATCTCTAATTTATATTATCCTATGTCTCTCACCTTTTTTCTTATTTCTCACCTTTTCTCATATCCATGAGTGCTACTACCATTAGTCCAGGATCTCAAACCAGAATTACAGAGTGAAACTCAATTCTTCCATCTCCTTCATGACCCTGTCCTCCTAATACTTCTTTAACATTACATCAGTCCATCTACTTCTCTTTATCCTGCTGCTATATGTTAGTACAGGATTTGCCTAGATTATTGTAGCAAACTTTTTTTTTTTTTAGACGGAGTTTCACTCTTGTTGCCCAGGCTGGAGTGCAATGGCAGCTATCTCAGCTCACCGCAACCTCTGCCTCTGGGGTTCAAGCCATTCTCCTGCCTCAGCCTCCTGAGCAGTTGGCATTGCAGGCATGCGCCACCATACCTGGCTAATTTTGTATTTTTAGTAGAGACGGGGTTTCGCCGTGTTGGGCAGGATGGTCTTGAACTCCTGACCTCATGATCTGCCCTCCTTGGCCTCCCAAAGTGCTGGGATTACAGGCGTGAGCCACCACACCCAGCCTAAAACTCTTTTTCTTATGTGGACTGTTGTTTGAATTGCTCCTTTCTCTGAATCCCCAAGTAGCTGATATCACCAGAAGGCTTTGGGGGAGGTAGAGCATCTGACTTGGCAGGGATTCGCTATTTCTCTACTAGGGACAAGGTGGAATCCAATGGGAAGGATGTGGGATGGGCTATTCGACTGACTGTGCTCTAGTCTCTAAGAAAACACTCTTCTTCGGGTTGGTCATTCCTTTGTTGGAGTGGAAGACCTTGATGGCTAAAGGTAGGATGTTGGCTAGGAGAAAGGAACATAGGCTAGGAGGAAGGGGGCCAATTCCTAGTATAGGCCTTAGAAATATGGGCAGAGGAGTCCTTAAAGCATATACACTGCTCAGGCCTCACCAAATGTAGTAGTTTACTAGGACTATTGTAAAAGCATACCACAGGCTGGGTGGTTTAAAACAACAGGAGCTTATTCTTTCGCTGATCTGGAGGCCATTAGTCTGAACTCAAGATGTCGGCAAGGTGGGTTCCGTCTAGAGTCTCTGAGGGAGAATCTGTTCCCTGCCTCCCTCCTTCCTTCTGCAGGTTGCTGGCAATTATTGGTGTCAATAGCTTGTAGCTTCATCTCTCCAATATCTGCCTTTGTTGTCACATGGCCTCCTTCCTTGTGTGTCTCTGTGTCTGTCTTCTTCTTATAAAAACATTAAGTGACTGAATTTAGCCCTAGTATCCTACTAATTCCCTACCCCAGTATGACCTCATCATAACTAATTATATCTGCAAAGACCTTATTTCCAAATAAGGTCATGAATGAGGCCCTGGGTGGACATGAATTTTGGGGGAGACTATTCAATCCACATAGGCGTGGAAGTCTCCTAAGGAGTTTCTAGTCAAAGCCCTGTAGAATGAAGTGTATATTTTTTGCAGAGTCTTCACTCTACAAATATCTCACAAATTTACTGTGGGGACAAGTGGTGGATCCAGAATTTAGAAATGCCTTTTTTTCTGGCTACCCTCATTGTAACAAATGCATCTAACCTTGGTTGTGGCTCTTTAAATGTTGTAGGTGTAGCCTAATTTATTTCACATATGTGGTATCCTATTTAAATTTTTTCAGCTGAACAAAGTAAATGGTTACATGGCAGAATACCATCTTACCAGAAGATTGAAGTAAGTTTATTGATAACTCATTATATATCAGTGGTGATAACATATTGAGTCAAAAGAATCAGCCACATAAGAGGAGGCCAGTACTTTATTCTAAAACTCAAAACTCACATTTCTTCTCTATAACATTTAAAGATTCCATCAACCCAATGCAAATTCTTTTTCTCTCCACCATAATCAAAAACATATCAAGCACTTAAAGGGGCTATCTTTTCAAAATTGTGATGTAAAAAACTCAGAAAATCAGAATTGCTAGTTTTGTGATAGCATTTCTTAAAGGAAGATGGGCAAGGAGGGTTTTGCAACCAGAGTTCTAGCAGGAGGCATTACATCACAGTAAGCTGCATCACGGGTGTCATTTGTGGTGATTTGAAACCATAGAAACAAATCAAAGCTACAGCTCATGTTTGCATTGAGCTAAGATTGCAGGCGCATGAACTGTTCACACCGCCAAAAATGGTAAGAATTTTTACCAGCCCAAAATAGATTCAGGTACATTTGTCCTGTCTCAATGCATTTGTGACTGCTTAATAATGTTGACAGTTATGCAATCATCTCTCTGGTCTCCTGACATCGTTGAAAAAGTGGCTTCAGTTGTTTTTTATGATAATTCAAGCTGGGGGTGAGAATAGGTTGAGAAGAAATAAGATTGCAAAGCTTAACGGTAAAATAACCATTAGCACCGTGACTGTAAAACAAAATCCACTGTAAAATGGCATAGGAAAGCACTCATGCCTCTTTGTTGGCATATGGATGGTGTATACAGTTTAGAGTGCTTAAAAAATAGTTGGAAAGCAGCCATCTTTGACACATTAGCCAAGAAAATAAAAATATTGAATTCCTATTAGATACAATACCACTTGAGTAGAAATGAGAAAGATGATTGAATATGCTGGGCATTTTAAAAAAACTTACCATTAAGGAGTATGAGCTATTCTATTTCTGTTGAGAATTAGTCTTGAAAACATAAAACTATTGGGCATAATAATTTAGGGAAACTTCTTCCGTTTGATATTATATATGAAAAAATCCATACAAATGAAATACAGCCAAACAGAATTGATTTTGAATATGTTGAAAACTAATTTTTTCTTTTTTAAAATAAAGGACAGAAGTGTTTTCGAATAACGATTAAACTTCAGATTTCTGCAGCTGTCTCTACATTTGTATATTAGAAATTAGATATCTTCAAATGATTCTCCTCCATTCTTCTACTAACAGCCATAGATTGACAGACCAAGGGTCACATCTGGCTCTCAAGTGTGTTTCTTTTGACATTTACAGTTTCTTTAAAATTGTTTTCAATGTGAATGTCTTTCTTTCTCCAACTGGTCTTTTCTACTAACCTTGATTTTTATTTTCCTGTTCTTTTTTTTTTTTTCTTGACCTTCTAATGTGTTCAGTCGCATTTTCCATGTCACAATAGGGTCCATCTGATGCCATTTTTTCTAGCTCAGATAACTGTTTTCTTCAATCTTCCGAACTGTGGCTACTCTTCTTTCTAGATTCCTGAAAATCTGCTTTCTCCATTAGATTTGTCATAATGATTTATAACTTGCTTTTCTGTTTTCCAGCATGCGTATCTAATGCCACAATAGCAAGATAATATAGTACAAAGAAACAGAATGCTGACAAAACTCAAATTGGTTTAATTTCTTTTTCTTTTTTTTTTTTTTTGAGACGGAGTCTCAGTCTGTCTCCCAGGCTGGAGTGCAGTGGCACAATCTTGGCTCACTGCAATCTCTGCCTCCCCTGTTCAAGCAATTCTCTGCCTCAGCCTCCTGAGTGGCCTCCTCTGAGGATTACAGGTGGCCGCCACCAGGCCTGGCTAATTTTTTTTGTATTTTTAGTAGAGACGGGGTTTCACCATCTTGGCCAGGCTGGTCTTGAACTCCCGACCTTGTGATCCACCCGCCTAGGCCTCCAAAAGTGCTGGGATTACATGCACGAGCCACTGCTCCCGGCCTCAAATTGGTTTAATTTCTAAGTACTCCCCATTGCTCTAGAATTGATAAGCTGGCTGGACACCAAACTGGTATTAATAAATAGTTTTCTATCTCTACCAGGGTCATCACTTTTATTGAGTATTAATTTTATTGATTATTAATTAATTAATTATTAATTGACTTGTATAGTAATTTCACTGCCGTAGAAAGAAGACTAGTGACAAAGATGGAAGGAACAGTGAGAAAAGCACTGCATCAGAACTCTGTGAATCTCTCGTTACTAATTTTGCTCAAGTACCCATCCCTTTACCATACCACCTATGTTTAAGGAAATGGCTCCATCCCCAACTCAGGCAAATGTATTCTGATTATTTTAAGCCATTTATCTTAGTTCCATGGTATCCTTTTCAGGCCAAAGAGATATGAGGAGGGGTTGGATGAAGGCTTCTGGAAACATTTCTCCACTTTTAAGTAGGTGACACTGAAAAATCAGACCTTTTCAAGTCCACTTCATTCTGTCTGGATGTGATTGCCAGAAATGCTACCAGCTGAGGAAGAAGCCAAAACGTGGAGGAGGACAGAATCAAGAGAATTGTGAAGAAGCTGAGTTGGAATCCTGACAAACCACGCTGGAGTTGCCCTACCTCCACTGTTTCAGGCATTTTCAGTCAGGGCTTTCTGGTACTTACAGTCAAAGGCATCTAAATGACAGTCTCCAAAATTCACCATAGCATTGTGTAAGAGGCAAAATACCCTGACTTACTTAACCTCCAGAAATCCCTTTGTTACTTTGTTATCCTTTGGCATAAAACACTTCCCAGAATTCTTTTCTGGGAAAAAAAATCCCTACAGAAAAATTAGTGCAGTGCTACACTGAGAAAGTTACTAAATAGTTAATTACTATTTCAATTTGATTATAATTATTATAACTTCTGACTGCAAAATAGTTTAAAGTTTGTGAATTGCTTTGTGTCATTTCGTTTAATTCTATTAACAGCTCTATGAGATAGAGGAAAAGATGAAGATGTGAAAAATGGAGCACAGAAAGATTACAGTATTGACCAAGATCACGAATCTAGAAAGTGTCATAGTCAGGACTTAAGTCTAAGTCCTCTGATCTAGTGCTCTTTCCATCAAATCACAGCTAGAGGTTGGAGCAAACCTGTGAGTTATGAGAGAAGTAGGAAGGCAGCTCCAGACCACTTGCAAGGAAACTGGGATCTGCTCTGGGTTGTGTCATCAACTAGCTGTGAAAACTTAGCTGAGTCATTTTTATTTTTCTAAGCCACAATTTCAAGGAACTACACTAGACAATCTATTATGTGCTTCTTGATTCTAAAATCCTATGGCTCTATAACTGAGAATGCTTATGCAAATAAGGTACAAATCATGCTTTATATAAACTATGAGAGTTCCCCAGTGACTACCGGAGAAACCCAATGTGTATGTTCTGCTGGGGTTCTATTTTAGCTTCCACATTCATGCCCCATGAACACCTGTGAAAATGTCAGCAGTTAACAGATGAGTTGAACATCAACTTAAACTAGCTTTATAACCCAAGTCATGGGCTTCTCATTTGCAGAATAATTTTACTCTAGAGCTGCAAAAATCATTCGTTGATGAGCTAATTTTGTCACTGTGATTCTTAGAACACATTTAAACGGGCATAAAAAGGCAGTCTTACAGAGTCTTCAAGATGCTTATTTATTATACACTTGAATGGCAAGTTTCCACAATTAATTGTCCTATGACTGATTTCCCTTCACTATTTTAATGAAGCATGTGATATTTGCTACCTCAATAGGTTTAGGTTTGCAAATTTAGCACTAGAGAAGCTATTTTCCCCTAAGCAATTTGTCAGCAGTTTGAGAAAATTGTCATCATGGAAACCATGTACTTTGGCTGCAGTTTCGCAGTCCAAAAGCTTGTCTTCACACAGACAAATTATTAAGTCAAAGAAAATGTAGCACAGCAGGACTTAAATCTCTGAACTAGAAACTAGTCTATGTTAGAAAGCACGAAATGATACTAGCAGAGAAATTGTAAAGAATAAAATAATGCTTTATGAAGAATTTTAAGCACTGGCTGACTAGAAATATTAGGGGTTATGGCTACATAAGGAAAATAACTAAAGGGCTATGGGGAAAAGATTGGAGAAAGTCCAGTTGAGTGTGAAATATAGCGGTTTTTGCCTTTATTCTTAGAAAAAAGATGCTGGAAATTGAGTCCTCAGAGGAATGAATCAAGTGCAAAGGTGGTGATATAAAACTTTGTGTTAGGTCTTTTTCTAAGTGACCCAACCTACACTAGTCAAGTGAAATAGAATCTATTGGCTCATATAAATGGGAAGTCCAAAGGGCAGGCCGAACTCCTGACTGTAACCAGGCACTTAGATGGTTTTATCTTCAGCTCCGCTTCTTGCTGGATATTGGCTTCCTTCGTGGGTAAGCTCTTGACACACACTGGAAAAGGTGGCTACAGGAAGCTCAAGGCTGTATCCTTTTCCTCCCCAGGGAAGTATATGTAAATTCTAGGAAACCATCTGATTAGCCCTGTTTAGTTCATAAACTTACCCTGGATCAATCGCTGTGCCAAGGAGATGGGATAGTCTTATTGGCCAGCCTGGGTCACTGCTGATGCCTGGGTTAGGGAAGCATCGTGACAGACATTCCATTGGGAACTTACGTTGTAGGGGTAGGGAGTTTACCCAAAGTAAGGGATTTTACCCAAAGTAAGGGATTTTGGACAGACAAAATCGTAGGTCTACTTGAAGGTTCTCTTGAAATTTCTTATAAAGTTTTCATATTTAACACTAAACCTAAAGCTAAAGAACTAAAAAGAAAAGTGAGTCATGGACAAGCTTTTACAAATTATCCCAAAATACTTTGCCCTAAATTAGAATAAATAAAATAATTAGAATGAATAAAACTTAAAGTAGGTAGTGTGCTCTTTTCATCTTTAATAACAACTTTAACATAAACTTATTATTAAAAGAAATACAAATTGCTAAATGTAAAATGACTGATAATTTAGAAGAAAATTTAAATAATCATGAATTAGACAATGCTTTCCTAATGGCAGAATCCATCCTCAATTATTAATTTGTTTCCTCACTTGAATAAATCTAATGTAACCCAGGAGATACTGGAAATGATGTGCTTATTAACCTTAATGGAATTAGTAATTAGAGTGGGTTCCATGGAACAGACTCTGAGATGAAAGACATGCAGACTTATAAGAAAGGAAGGAAGGCAGGATTAAGCAGAGGGAAAAGCTGATCTGCCATGCAATTGCAACTGAAAACTCAGCCCATCCATAGGAGCTCTGGAGCTGGTGTGGCCCTTTAAAGTTCCTAAATTGAGGCAAGGGGGGCCAGGCCTTTGTAATTCTACATTGACCAGTTACTTAATGCATGCTGACCCAGGGTGGAGAGACGGACGTAAACGTGGTCCAGGAAACTCCCTCAGCTGAGGGAAATTCCTAGGCAGAGACTCAGCTGTGAGCTTTAAGCAGAAAACATTGCTGGGAGCTGGGGGAGTGAATGCCTTAGAGCTTTATCGCATCACAGCATCCACTACAGGGACTGCTGCTTGAAAGATATATCATGACAGTACGCAAATGTCAGGACTAGTTTCATTTTGGTCTCTAGACGGGAACAGTCTCTTTTGGCCAGAGAATATTTAAATGTTTCCCATTGTCACAACAGACAAGATAACAAAGGGGTCAGATCAAAGAATGCTAATCCTGGTTAGAGGAGGTAGTTAAGAGAACAGAGATAAGGAATAAGGTAATTCCAGTGAGAGGAGCACAAAGCATTACATAGTCGCTCCTAGGGTTTACAAGCAAAGATTCATCTGCATAGAACCTTGAAGCAAAATTTTTTTTTTTTTGAGACAGGGTCTTGCTCTGTTGTCCAGACTAGAGTGCAGTGGTGCAACCATGTCTCACTGCAGCCTCCATTTCTTGGGCTCAGCTGATCCTCCCCTCTAAGCCTTCCAAGTAGCTGGGACTACAGGTGCATGTCACCATGCCTGGCTAGTTTTTTGTAGATACAATTTTTTGTATTTTTGGGGTTTTGTCTCCATTGCCCAGGCTAGGACTGAAGTAAGCCACCCACCTCAACCTCCCAAAGTGTTGGCATCACAGGCATGATCCACCACACTTGGCCTTGAAGCCAGATTTAAATATCTCAGCCCAGACAGTGTCTTAACAGAAACAGAACAGCTGAGGCAAAAAAAAGAAGATTCTCTTAGCTCAAAGTCAGTGCCCTCATCCAAACTACTTAATTGTGATCACCAGTACCTTGGTGAGTAAGAGCTGATATGGATATTACATTATAATTTATTCAATCCATCTGTTAAAACGAAGGTGTCAATTTTTGCTTCTCCTTAAAAGTCTTTATGCTGGCATCTTAGGGTAAAATAGGAGGGTGTTATATATCCAATCTCAAGTTGCCCATCCAGCAATTGTTCTTTAAATCAAGTTCTTTTCATCATCTCTAGCTCCACTAACGGGCAAAATTTTTCCTCCTTGCTAGTCCGAAACCTGTGAGAGGTAGCATCTCTGTTCTCATGAGTACCAAAAATGGGAGAATGTGGGACAATTCTCATTTCCCTTTACTGCTCTGCCCTTTTGTTTATCATATTAATTACACAGAAGACTGCACAGATATATTAGATTTTACTGATTGGTTGGAGGTGGCTGATGAAAATTACAATGTAGGGTGAGAAAAAAAGCTATTTCTTTCTTTTTCTTTTGAGACAGGGTCTCTGTTGCCCAGCCTGCAGTGCAGTGGCAGTATCTCAGCTCACAGCAGCCTCAGACTCCCAGGCTCAAGAGATCCTCCCACCTCAGCCTCTCAAATAGCTGGAACTATAGGTGTACCACACCTGGCTAATTTTTGTATTTTTTGTAGAGACAAGGTTTCACCATGTTGCCCAGGCTGGTCTCTTACTCCGGAGCTCAAGTGATACACCCACCTTGGCCTCCAAAAGTGCCAAGATTACAGGTGTGAGCCACCGTGCCTGGCTGGAAGAGCTATTTCTGTGTAATTTTTTGGCACAGTTTAAAATAAAAACATGTAAGAAACTGACTGTCATATGCAGTTATAGTTCTCCCCATTTCTTGTTCCTTTAAGTTTGGATCTCTTTGTAAGACTCTAAACTTCTAACTCTGCCCATAGCTCCCCATATACTTTTTAGGTAATTCTATCTTTAGTCATGAAAGTTGACATTCCCTCAGGATTCACCCTTCTTTTGTCAGCAGTATCTTTAGCCAAATCTGAATTAATCTGTTCAGAATGAACAAGCAGAATAGTCTTTGGATTTGATGCAAATCCCTGAAGCACTTTGGGAATGAGAATGGCTGTACCAGACAGAGAGACCCTGGTGACTTAATGATACTGCAGAATACAACAGGCACTTCAGATTGGTCCCGGGTAAGGCTTGTCCACCAGTGTGTCACACACTTCTCTTTATTCTTTTGCTTGTCTGACAAATAATGGTTGAATCCAATATCTACCCCCAAAGCCCCCTTTTAAGGACAGACTAAACCCGTATGAAAGAAAAAAAATGTTTTCTTATTAGTTCTGTAATTTGCAAAGTCAAATTCTTCTCTTGAGGTGTAATTCATATAATACACAGGGTATTTCATGGAATACTGTCTGCCTCTGCCCAATTTTGAATTGTGCAGACTTGGGTCCATTAGAAATAAGAAACTGATCATTTACTGAGTTAAGCATTTCCATTTAATCATCATTCCATCTTATATATTTTTCATTTTAGAGTTGGTTCAGTTATATTCAACAAATTCTTTTAAACCCTCATTTAGTCCTCCACGTATTGATATATATAGATGCCTAAACCAAATGGACCTCATTTCCTTTAAAATTCTGATATCCAAAATAAGCAGCACCAGGTAAGTAACTCCTGTTATGGGATCTTGTCTGGGCATGCTATACTTTATACTAAATCACCTGAAATAGTCCTGGGTTCTTATGAAAACAAGCATCCTAGGTGATTTAGATAATTTAGGGTGCTTATTTGAAAAAAAGTTTGGGGCTTTATTTAATCATTTTATTTATATATTTTTAAATTTGAGCATAATAAAATATTAAAAGAGTGCTTTTCCTCGTTTGTTATTTCTGAAGTATTGAATTTATTTGCAGTTAAGTTGAGGGAGAGCAGTGATACTGAGCAGCCAGCTAAAGAAACAAAGCTGTAGAGGTAAGCAGACCAGGTCTTAGAAAACCTTGTCTTTCATGCTAAGAAGTTTAGACATAAAATCAATAGCTTAAGGCAGTGGGAATCCACTGTAGACCCCCTTTTTTTTTCTTTTTTCCATTGAAGGATTTTTTGCAGTAGAGTGACATGACTGTTTTTGTTTTAGAAAGATTAGGTTGGTGACAGTGTAGAAGATAAATTTAAGAAAAATTGATCCATTTGTTCATCTAACAAATATTAAATATTATGAATGTTCTCTTCCGTCAGGGAGCTTAATATTTTGAGGGAGACAAATGACAACCATTTATATAATAAGTAATTTATTTATACTTGGGAGGATTGCTATGAATGAGGAGTACAGCATTGAATAAGAATGTATAATGAGGAGGCCAGGCGCAGTGTGTCCTGCCTGTAATTTCAACATTTTGGGAGGCCTAGGCAAGCTGATCACTTGAGGCCAGGAGTTGGAAACCAGCCTGGCCAACATGGTGAAATCCCATCTCTACTAAAAACACAAAAATTAACCAGGCATGGTGGCAGGTGTCTGTAATCCCAGCTACTCGGGAGGCTGAGGCAAGAGAATCGCTTGAACTTGAGAGGTGAAGATTGCAGTGAGCCGAGATCAGCCACTGTACTACAGAGTCTCACTCTGTCAGGAAAAAAAAAAAAAGAATGTATAAGGAGAAAACTAGTTTTGTGGAGGTTCAGGGAAGCCTTCTAGAAAATAAGACTTGAGGCACAGAGACAAATTATGTCTGTTGCCTAACTGAAATTGGATGAAATTGAATCAGTTGGGGACATATCACATAGAATAAAATAGATCCCCCAAAGATGATTATATGTAAGTGGGGAAGCTAGGATTCTAGGAAGATACACAAGTATTTGGCTTAGACAACTGGGTGGATGATGGTTGGGAGGTGAGGGAAGATGTTGATTTTGGAGTGTTCATAGGCCATGTTAGTTCACACCCCCAGAAAGTAATTGGGTATAGAAATTTGGAATAAAATAAAAATCTTTGGACTAAAGATATCATTTTCGAGTCATTGAGACTGAGGTGATAAATATAGGTATAGAATTAGAAGAGATAATTTGTAAATAATTTTCAGAATGAGACTAGAAAAAGTACATAATCTTAAAAAATAGTAACATTTAAGGGATAGACAGAGGAAGTGTAATTCATGGAAAATACTGAGAAGAAACTAATAGAGAGCCAGGAAGGAAACTTCGGTGTCATGATCTGTGGAAGGCAGAGGAAGAACGAGGGCTTGGCCACTGATGTCAAATGCTACAGAGAGCTCGAGCCGATATGGAAAAGTATCAACCAGCTTTAGTAACAAAGGCATCACATGATCAGGATAGTTTCTGTGGAGTGGTAACGAAGGCCAGATTGCAAAGAATCACTGAACAATAAGGAGAAACAAATGCAGACCATTCATTTAAGATTCTTGACTATAGAGAGATGAAAGAGATCACCATGGATGGGTTTACTACAGTCGAAGCACTGTTTTTATTTTTTTAAGATTTCTTTTTAATTTTTAGCTGATAAAGATCTGAACATGTGATGAATATGGGAAAAAGCCAATCAGAGAAATAATGGTCAGAGATACAGGAGAGTGGGAGTGTCCTAACAAGAGTGAAGTCCCACAGCAATAGGTGGGGTGGGATCCTGCCCACTGGTGGAGAGAGAGAGATGATTTCCTGTTAAAGTCAGCATTTGTCACTTTCCTCTTGATCTTGTAATAAAGTGATGACAACAGAATAAATTCATACAGTTTCACAGACAAGAATGAAAGAGGTGTTCAACAAAATTCCAGAAGATGGAAAGTGAATGGCATTTTCACAGATGTAGTAGGGAGGCTGCAGCCAAGAGGGTCTCAGAAAAGATACGAGTAAGAAGAAAAATGATTTTCTTGCAGAACCCAGTGAGGGTCAGAAGATATTTTTAGACATTAGGTTCAGCAGAGAAAAGTTCAAAACATGGAGATGGAAGTCTATACATGGAATTGCCAATTACTACAATGTACGTAATGCTGGCATAATTTCCTCTAATTCCCAGTTAGAAGATCAGAAGTTTCTTCTCTAAGTAAATTGGACAGTGTCCCCCCACCCCCAACAAATGACCTCTAAATGGTGTCATTTAAGAACCCTGGTATAATAACTTGTTTACTGAGTCATCTCCCTAAAGCAAATCAGCCATTTGAAACACTTCATTCATGTTAGCAGAACCTTAAATATGAACAAAGACTAAGGGATCGCTAGACATTTGAGATAACATGAACACAAGTGGAAAACAAACAAAGAAATCTCTGGTCCTCGAGGAAATAGATATAGTGCAAAGAGAAGAGAGAAACAACGTGTAGCAACTTGGATGTAGCTAGAGGCCATTATTCTAAATGAAGTAACTCAGGAATGGAAGACCAAATGTGATATGTTCTCACTTATAAGTGGGTGCTAAGCTCTGAAGATGTAAAGTCGTAAGAATGATGTAATGGACTTTGGGGACTCGAAGGGGAAGGTTGGGAGGGAGGTGGGGGATAAAATACTACATATCGGGTATAGTGTACACTGTTCGGGTGATGGGTGCACTGAAATCCTAGAAATCTAAAGAACTTACTCATCTAACTAAAAATCACCAGTATCCAAAAAAACTATTCAAAAACAAATGACAAAGGACTTGTATAGTAATTTCACTGAAGAGATATACAATAGTATACAAAGAGATACATATTACTACACAGAGACTTGAATAATAATTTCACTGAAGAGATATACAAATGACAAATAAGCTCAGATTTCCAAATGGCAAATTGAAGATGCCCAACATCACTGATCATTAGGAAAATGCAAATAAACATTTTATTATGGACACGCAGTTACCATGATAGAATATTATTCAGCCTTAAAAAAGGAGGGAGATTCTGACACAAGTTACAACATGGAGAAACCCTGAGGATATCATGTTAAATGAAATAAGCCAGTCATATAAGGACAAATGCTGTATGATTTTACTTATATGTAGTCCTTGGAATAGTGAAACTCATAGAAAAAGAACTGGAAAGCTGATTGCCAAGGGCTGGAGAGGGGAATGGGGAATGATTGTTTAATTGGTATAGAGTTAAGTTTTGAAAAATAAAGAGTTCTGAAAATGGAAGAAAAAAGAGAGAAACACCAAATAAATTCTAATTAGTATTCTCACAGGAATTAAGGATGCCATGAGAAAGGAATTCAGAGACCAAAAAATAGATCCTGGAAATAGAAAATATTCATTGAAAATTTTAAAAATTCTATAAAGTAAATGAAATATAATGTTGAGAAGAATCTCCCAGAAAGTATCACAAAATAGCTAAATGGAGGGCAGATATTTCATGGAAATCCCTAAAAAAAGATTTTAAATATATTTTATGTAAAAATTTAAAGTTGTTGATATACAAAAGGGCAGAAAGAGCTGACGGAGATACCCAAGATTGTTAGGCAGTAGGTGGTTCTGGAAAAGGTAGTGATAAAGGCAACAGTAGAGACAGCTGTGGTTACACAGCTGTGTGAATTTCAACAAGCAGTGTAACCTCTTTGACATTTCTCAACAGTGAATTCAAGACAATCGGGCAATCATTAAAAAGGCTAAATTAGTTCAAATAAGAAGCAGCACCTGCCTCATAGTAAATGCTCTCTAAGTGTTGGCAATTAATATGACCCGAATCCCTTTTTCTTGGGAAAACCAAGCTCTTGGAAAAAAAAAAAAAAATCAAAACACATATAGGGATTCTATGTTCAAAAATCCACACTTGTAGATAAGCCTTTACTTAACTTTCAGACCATTGGTTCTGCTATGAGTTAAAACATCCACTTCGCTGCTCCTTTAAATTCTTCATTCTCTCTGTAGTGTTGTGCCTCTCCTCCTAAGGCAACAGGGAACACTGTGGAATTACAAGGATAACAAACTTGGTGTCTAACTCTAAAGTTAATTGCATCACAGGAACAGATGTAAGATTTCAAATGTTACAAGATCTACAAAAGAGTCAGATGATGGCAGGATTATATGTTCTTGAGGTTTAAAATAGTGATAACCCAGACTTAGGTTGAAACAAACAGCAACCCCTGTAGCTTCTGTAGAGGAAGTAAGGCCTGCTTTGACGGGAATTCTCATTTGGACATGCAGGAAGCACGATGAGTATTTCTCCTGAGCCTCTACCTGTAATAGTAGCAACCCTCAGTGGAAAAAAAGGACGCTTTTCTCAAAGGGGTAACTTTTCTTCCTTTTTGCTTCTTTCCTCAGGGACATTCCACTTTCCCAGGCTTTTGTATGACCTGGTGTGGTTTTTGTGATTATGACAGGATTTTCTGTTCTTATGCACTGTGTGTAAGTTCCCTGTAAGTCTGAACCAAGCCTATAATCTTTCAGTTTTCTGTAAACCTTGAAGCAGGCCCCTCCAAGGCTTTGTGTTTCCAAGTATTGGAAGTGTGATTTGATTGGGAAGATGTATGAATCAGGGCACATGGCTGCAAGTGACAAAAAGACCGTCTCAAAACAACTGTATCAAAAAGAAATACTTGTTTGCTACCTACCTGGGAAGTCTGGAATACAGCCGACTTCAGATATAGTGGAGTACAACAGCTTAAATAAGAATTAGAGATTTCTCTCTGCTTTTCATCTCTGCTTATTTCTGTTTATGTTAGCACATTGGGCCTCCTTTTCTGGTGATACAGACAGGCTTCTTCCATATGCCTTGGGAAGATGGCTATTAAGCAGCTTAAATTTAAATCTTCCTAGAATTGTGACTCCAAAGGCAAAGAAGGAAGTGCTCCTAATTTGAACTAATCTAATAGTCACATGGAGGATTCTGACTGGCCCATGTGGGGCCTTGTGCTCATGTTCTAAGGAATCATTGTTGCTTGAAGCATGGACAACTCTGATTGGCCTGACATGGTCCCTGGCTCGTACCTGTGACAGGACACTGAGGTAAGGGGGAGTCCTTTCTCAATGAAGAGGGGGATGTGCTGTTATCACACATGTAGCAGATAAAACTATAGTTACTGCATTTAACATGGTGAGAGAAAAGAGGAAGCCGATCCTCTTTTGTTTTCATTATATCTTTGGCTTGATAACCATATTCAATCTTAGCTCCTCAGAGACCTGATGGATATTCTTGATTATTAAATTAGTGCTTGGCAGATATATTTGGCAATTGGCATTCATACACATTCACGCACAATATTATGACAATACATTGTGAATAATGCTTTTGATTGAGCTGTTTATTCATTCTCACTTTCAACAAGCTTCTGTCAAGTACCTAGTACAGGACATGTACTAGAACAAGTTACGGTCTCTGCCCTCATCAAATTTACAGGGTAATGAAGGAGAAAGAGATAGATAGGCACATACCCTTTGAAACTGTATAAGTACTATAAGATTATATAACAAGAGTAGATACCTTGGTTGTATAGGCATATCAGAGACACTGTCTCACAAGAAGTTATATTTAGGTGGAGTCTTGAATGATGAATTCAAGTTAATCAGTTGAAGGTCTTAAGAATGAGCTTCTAGGGAGAAGAAACAACATGTGTGAAGGACCCAGATTTGAAGGAAAGTACTGAATGAAATCTGTTGTAGGAGACTGAGGAGAGTGAAGGGCACAAAATGTGAGGCGAAAGATGAAGTAGTAGATCATATAGGGCCTTACAGGCTGGACTACGAACTGCACACTTTTATCCTACGTACTAGTGGGTAGTCCCTGAACAATTTGATTCAAGGCAGTGATAATTTGATGTATGTTGGCAAAAATCATTCTGGTTATTTCATTCATTTATTTGTTTGGGCTATGGACTGTGGAACTAGGGCACAAGACTGCCTGCGCTTGAAGTCTAATTCTTCCACTTACTTGACCCAGAAGAAGTTATCTAATTTCTTTGTGCCTCCATTTCCTCATCTGCAAAATTAGGATAGCAATAGTAACTACCCTTATAGGGTTGTTATGAAAATTAAATGAGTTAAAATGTATAAAGGTAAGAAAAGTCAAATACTGCATTTTCCCACTTAAAAGTGGGAGCTAAACATTGGGTACACATGGACATAAAGATGGGAACAACAGACACTGGGGACACTAAAAGAGGGGAGGGAGAGGGTCAAGGGTTGAAAAACTACCTATTGGGTACTGTGTTCACTATTTGGGTGACAGGTTCAATAGAAGCCCAAACCTCAGCATCACACAATATATCTATGTAACAAACCTGTACATATCCCTCCTGAATCTAAAACTTAAAAAAATAGGAAAAAAAGAAAAGTGCTTTGTATATAGCATTATCTAAGTGTTTGCTATTATTATTATTTAACATATCTTTATTGAGCAGCTGCTATGAGACAGACATTGAGGAAGTATGAAATTATCTTTGCAAAGGATAACAGTGTTTGCTCACTAGAAAAATTATGTAGTAAGGGTCAGAGAGTGTTGGGTGTCATTTTGAATTTGGGTGATCCTGATTTTATAAGGCTATCAGTCTGCCCACTTTGCAATTATGCAGGTTATTGTCTATAGATTTTAGAGTTAGACAGGCAGAACCTGAATTTTATTTCTGGCTTTGCCTCTTACCAAATATCTTCATTTAATAAGCGTCAGTACCCTTATCTGTAATATGGGAACATTAAATGCACCTACCTCATACTGTTACTATAAAGAATAAACAAGATTATATATGTATGTATATATGTATGTGTATATTTATACATATTGAATTTTTAGCACTGTGTGTGCCACATGATAAGAACTCACTAAATGGTAGTTACTGTGAATCCTAATTTAAGAAGTGGTGATGGTATGTTTATTTCAATGCAAATTTCCATGCTTAATGTGTTTGTCTTTCTAATATGTGCTCTGAGCTATTGACAAATTGGATTCATTGTTAGTTGCTTAAAATATACCCCAAAGAGGAAGAATGCACACTGGGCTAGTATTATAGTTATTTTTAACTATAATACAAAATGGAATGGAAAAAGGCAGAATAGAAATAAGAGAGATTTACAATGTTGCTAAAAATACTTACGGATTTCTTAAAGCTTTGATGATGAAATTATAAGTTAAATTTATGTTAAAAATAATTATTTAAAAGAAGAAGATAAAATTGTGGAAGAGATATATCCAAAATACTTCCTTAGCTAACAAAGAATTAACATTTTAAAATTATCATTTTTAAAACTTGCATATGGAGCTTCAAATTTTATCCTCTTATTATTTATAAGGAAACAAATAAATTTAGTGAATTTCACAAAGCACAAATGTTTGCTCTTTAAAAGATGAAGTCTGATTTAAATATCTTTTTGTTATTTTCAAACTTATTTTCAAATCTACCCTTCTGATTCCTATTCTTGTCTCTAAACATCATTATCATATGCTAGAGCTAGACGGATTTAATTTTTTATGATCTAACACAAATAGAAAGTGAAATATGAAAAGGATATTTCCATTTATATAGCAACAAGTTAACATTAAATCTAGCTTTATGATGTTTAACTTTGAGGTATCCTGCCAAAACACAATTGACTGATAGGATGGAAATGAAAGCCACTAATGGGATGCCTTGTTCTATAAATCAGAGTTGAGGATTATGGAGCTAAGGTCATTTTCTTTATCGCTCTTTGAGGGAAGGCAAAGTAAGTAAACAAGCTTAAATGAGCCTATGGGCCTGGGTTCTCTGCAGGGATACTAAGAGAAGACTAAGACTAAGAGGTAACTGACCTCAAGAAGTTTATCAGCCTGTGGCAGATACCTACAACCACTCAGGAAACAAATTAGGAGTAGGTGCTTGCAAGTAAATTGACTATAGGAGAAAGAAAAGAACATTAGAAAGAGAAGATCACACAGAGGAAAAGTGAATTATAAGGTGAAACCCCCAGCAAATATCCTGTAATTCCTCTGCACTGCACAAGCCAGAACATGATTCTAATTCTTCCATGCTAGAATTGACAACACAATCTACTGAGAGAGGTTCTTTAGCATTTAAAAAATATGAGAATGAAGATTTATTTGGCAAAAATTTTCTTATTATTAAAAAAATTTTAGATAATTTTTTACAGCCCTCTGTGCAGAAGACATGTATCTCATAAAAGAAAGACATTTATATATACACGCACCTTGCATTTTAAGCCTCAAATGATTCTCCTAAAAATACAAAGTGTAAACTAGGTATTTGGCACGAAAAATTTAAAAGAAGAACGTACAATGTCTCTTTTTTTAAAGTAAAATATTTATTTCAACTTTGCAGGAAACTAATGCTTTATTTGTTATTAAATTCAGTTCCTTTTTCACCTCCACATTTTCTCTTAGATCACTGGAATTTCCTCTAACTCTTTGATTGCTCGCTTGTTTTTATGTGCTTTGCCCTGCTTATTTTCCTTTTTCTGGCTAGTTTCAGTGTCTAGTGAAACTACACAACTGTAGTCCAGTAGTTTCCTGAACTTCAGCTTTAATGAACAAGAAAGTAAAAATACATTGGGGGCACCAACATGGGTTTGCCAATTTCCTTTTTGTTTTGCTAATGAGAGACATCAAAAATAAATTTCAAAATACTGAATAAAGACTCAGAAGAGTGGGAGGGTGAGAGGGGGTGAGAGATAAGTAGATGGTGAGAGGAGGGAACCATGTACATTATTCAGGTGATGGTTATACTAAGAGCCCACTACACGGTCTACCCATGTAACAAAACTGCGCTCGTGCTCCTTAAATGTACACACATTAAAATAAAATACAGAATATATTTAGTTTTATACAAAATTCCCTACATTGTTCTTATGTCTGTTATTTCCCCCTGGTCTGGTGAGAAATGTGTTATTGGCTGATCCCAGTCTGCAGCCCCACTTTGGATGTGCTGCTGTACTCCAAGAGAATTAGTCTAAAGGATCTAAAGCTTCAGGTTAAGAACAAAGAGTTAGTTCTCTATATCCTTTGTTCTATGATTACAAAAATTTACATGAAAACACTTTTAAAATTATGTTTTCTTTTTTGTTAAAGGAAATATAATCTTCAATGACTCTTCATGATGTTGAAGGTGAAATCTCATTTGGAGATGATTACTTTTTCTTTTCTTTTTCTTTCTTTTTTTTTTTTTTTTTTTTTTTTGAGATGGGGTCTTGCTCTGTTGCCTAGGCTGGAGTGCAGTGGTATGATCCCGGCTCACTGCAGCCTTGACCTCCCAGGCTCAAATGATCCTCCTGCCTCAGCCTCCTGAGTAGCTAGGACTACAGGTGTGTGCCACCACACTCAGCTAATTAAAAAAAAAAATTTGTAGCGACAGAGGTGGCACTATGTTGCCCAGGTTAGTCTTGAACTCATTGACTCAAGCAATCCTCTTGCCTTGGCTTCCCAAAGTGCTAGGATTAACAAGAGTGAGCCACCATGCCCGGCTGGCTTACATTTTCATTATCTGGGCCCCATTTGCTGTTACAGCCTCTTGCTACCACTTAGACTCCCTTCCATATGTGGGTCTCCATACACCCCTGTCTGAGGTCTGGTCCTACTGAATTGCCAGGCTCCTTTATGCTTTAACATGTGCTGTTTATTTTCTGAGGACTTTTCATTTAAAACCCAATTTAAAGACCAACTCCTTGAGGGAGCCTACCTGGGTACCTCCAGGTAGAGGCAGTGACTTCTTCCTCTGTGTTTTTCTAGAAGAGCTCCTTAAAGATAGAAACTATGCTCTTTCAGATTTTTGTTATGCAAATAATGTGCATTGCTCTAAAGTTAAAATGTATTAGGCAAAACTTACCCTAAATTTTGAAATTTTAATCTTTCTTTTAACATGATTAAAATCTTAGGCAAGACTCCTTTTGTACTGGCTTGTGTAGGCCAAAGAAAGCAGTATAGAGATCTATTCTCCCACTGGCATGAATGCTGTGATTCTGACCACCTTCTACATCACTGTCTACCACCTCTACACCAGCTCTGAGAAGACAGAGTAACTACAGGCAAGTGTTTTGTTTGTTTAAGATAGCACACTACACCCTCAATATATCTATGTATATACATGAATAATGAATAAAAATATCTGGATAGATATATACACACAGTCTCTCCTCACACATACACACAAAAAAGTAAACAATGCTTATGGATATATATTTTCCTTTATTGTGAACATCTTTCCATGCCAATTAATGTACTTTATTTCATTATTTTTCTACTAGCTGCCTGGATGGCTATATTTTATTTAGATTTTTAATTCTTTGGAACAGTGTTCTAGAATAAATATTTGTCAAATGAAGGACAAAACGTCTCCTCAGTGCTTTTATCTAAGCCTGATTTGAGACTCTAATGAGTCTAGAAGTGACCTTAACTGCAACCTCCAATAGGAAAACAGGAAGGAAAACGATAGGGAAGTGGTGGCAATGGAGTGACTCATTCTGTTTTTGTGTTTTTCCCCTCCTATCATAAAGTAAAAAACAGTAGCTGAAAAAAAGATGTGGTTTCACAAAACATCATCATCATTTCCTTACTAAAATGACAATGTAGCAACATATGATTATGAAAATTGATTTGGGTACCCAGATTATATGCCCTTGACGCAGGATGCAACGGTTACTTTACCCAAAACATTACCTTTACTGAGGTATTAAGAATTCTGACATCATGTTATGAAATAAGGTAATTGACAAAACAATAAATTGATTTGAGATTTGAATTGATTTGAGAAACTCTTTAAATATATGGATTGCATTATATGACTGGCAAGAGACATGCAATTGGGAAGGACCTACCCTCAGGGTGCCTAAGATTGGTGCCTAATGATGTTATGAGGCTCACCTGCCCAACACTAGGAAGGAAGAGAAGAACTTACAAACTTCTCTAAAAATCTTGACCTTGAACTATGGCCTCTGTCTGCTCCTGTCCTCCTTATGCACCTGACCACCCAGTGATTTGAGTAGGATGTGAAGGTGCCATGGCCCAAACCCCAGACCATCGTCTATTGAATCAGGCCTGTTGTTGCCTAGAGGAACTCCCAACCACCATCTTCCCGCCTTTGTAAAGGAGCCATTGTTGTAAACAGGGAGAGAAGGCCTTTACTTTACCTTCTCCTCCAACAGGCTGCAGGGAATAGCTGTGGTTCCTTAACGTTGTGAGTTGCCTAGTCAAGAGCCAGTCTCCCTTTTTCTTTGTTAGCAAAGCCCTGACTTCTCTTCCTGTGCCTCGAAGGTAAAACACTACTCAGTTTTGGTAATACTTTTGGCTTGTCAGAGACTGGTGTAAGGATGAGTATATGATCTAGGTGTAGCTGATAAGAACTCAGCTGGAGAGCTTCTGGAAAAAATCTCTTCATTATTAAAAGGAGATGCAGGGATGAAACAGTCTCTTTTCTTACATAGGATGCTGTGGTACCTGGAGAGATGCCAGACTGCAGAGGCCACCTGGTGACATGAGGAGAGATTCAACTTAACATGGTGAGGATGGCAGAGTAGAGCTAAAGTGGGAAAAGCATTTCCTTGATGAATTTAAGAAGCTACTGAATAAATATGTCTGGAAGTACCTAACTCTGGACTAAGTGGCTTTATTAGGTTAAATTGAGATTCTACTTCTTGTAGCCAGAAGCAAACTTACTGCTTAATTCTCAATATTAAGAAGTCCTAATGATTCCTTCTGTTGCTTCTACCAAATCTGGTTTTATAACTCCTGGGACACACATATTCTTTACCATACAGGAATCTTTACTAACACTATTCCATCTATGGAAAATAATTTTTATTGCACTGCTATTTAATGAAAATATATTGATCCTTTTAATCTAGTCTAAATCCTATTACCTGAGATAGCCTTCCAACATTCTACCAGTCAAAATGACTTCCTTTAGTCTATGTAGCGCACTTGGTTTGGATCAGCCTTTCTGCAGTTATCTTTCTTTGCTTTAATCTATATGTATACATTATTGAATCTCTTCAAGTAGATATAAACCTTCTTTAAGGCAGAAATGAAATAATTTTTTTCCAAATGATTTAAGGAATCATGCATCTTTTTTTCCCATCAAGATCTCTCCTACAGCCCTGGTACAGTACCTCTTAGCAGGCGCTCCTTACAATTTACCCAATTGGTCATGTGTGAAATGAAAAGGTTGAATTAAATGATATTGACAATCTCTTCTGACCATAAGATACAGTGATGATGTCTACACTGAAGTGAAACCATACTTCTCACAGATATATAGAAGTTTGAGAGTTAAATATGAAAAAAAGGAAAACTCTAAGTGTGGGGGGTGGTGAAGTACAAATATCTTGTATTTTTTAAAATATCACTGTTTTTAAGACTGTACTTCTATTTTTGAACATCCTTACTCATGATATTTACTTTTTGGTGATTATCCAGGATAGCTCTTTGAAAATGCAGAAAGTCCTGTTGTTTAGGAAGAATGTACTAGAAATAGAGTCTCATAATACGTGGCCAATCATAAATCTTTTACAGGCCTGCCAATATTTTGGGATTTATTGTAGAGTCCTCTGCCCTTGTTTTAAACTTTGCACACCCATGACATGTTGGGCTTGGAGGAGGATTTGCTTTGTTTGGGGGAAACACTCCAGTGGGCTATTTTTGAATTATGTTTGACATTTAGACTTGGAAATACTGTATTTCCAAGATGCTTATCCCTCAATAAGCTTGCAATGCTTATGTAAAAGTATATCAAGAGAAAATTTTAATCACCTGTTGATGTGACTTTTTTCATAAAGGATTTCCCTAATGTGGACTTCTCTTCGTGTAGATTAAGTGGTGGGTACAAAAATAAACACAAGTTGGGGGAAAGTATTCAAGGTTCAAGAACTCAGACTTATCCCTTAATTATTTTGCTCTTATTCTCATTTCTAAGATTTATGAGCCTAGGAAAGACACACACACGCACACACAAAATCCCTAGAGTCTCTGTGTTTTGGTTTAGCTTAATGATGGATCAAATCTCTGCTTGTTTTTCCACTGCTACCTTGATTAGTTCTATTGGTTCACATAAGAACAGGCAGCTAGGTACACATTAGCTTCTTGCAAGGTTCCACTGAAGAGATGGAGTGGAGGTGGGGGTGTGGACTAGACAATAGGAGGAAGAAAATGAAGGCTGATGCAGGAAGACAAGGGAGGGAGAGCAGGGAACTTCATGCATTCCTTGGCTGGGCGTAGAAAATGGTGACTTTGCCTAGCTGCAGAGCTGAAGCTTCTTAGGTAGAAATCTTGCCCTGTGCTTGTCTAGAAGGAGATACAGCCTGGGGAATTTAGCAGAGTTACCTGCAGCTAAGGCCAAAGCAATTGCAAACTGTAGAAGTGGAAGGCACCTGTTGTGTTAAATCAAACTATGTTTTTGACTAATGATCATTTTCTCAAAATGAAAAGTAGCCATGAAACCAATCTGTTTTCAGTTTCTACAAAACACAACAGTTCAATATCTCTGCACCTTTGCTCATGTTATTCCCTCTATCTGGAAACATCCCTGTTTCTCCACCTATCTCTTACCCTTTCCCCCAAACTTGAGAGCACCTAAACATTCCTTAAAGTCCCCTTTTCTCTGAAGCCTCTTCTGACCTCACTTTTACCTCTAATCAGGTAGAATTTACCATTCTGGTTTTGAGCTTCCCACTATAAATGGTAAAATTTGTTGTAGCCCCTATAATACTTCAGTGAATTTATTTTATATATTTTTCTTCTATTACTGTGTTTTTACCCTCTTTAGGGCAGGGACTGATTCCTAATTATCTTTATATCCTTAGAATTCAGCACTGAGACTGGCTTACTGTAGGGATTTAGTATATGTTAGTCCTGTGCGTCAGTAAATGAAGAGTGGTGAGGGAGGAGGTTTAGCGACTAAATTGGTAAGGGCAAAAGGATTTCATACCCTTACTTGGTAGATCTATGCGGTGCTGGTTACCACCCTACAACTTCTTCAGAAGCTGTCATTTCCATGGGGCGTGGAGCTCTGCAATGAGGAGCATCTCTTCCCTGCTCTGTTTAGGAATCCTGCTATTAGTATACTTTCTGGGCTTATCTTCTCTTTCCCCAACTAAATCCCTTGTGACCTCATGGAAAAAATGAAAAATAACCAATTATCTGAAAAAGTTTGCTTATTTGCACCTAAATTTATTCAACAACCGTCACCAAGTATTTACTGAGTATTTATCATGCTCCCAGCATGAGGATAACCTACATGAGAGCTAAAGGATATTGCAATTTGCAAAATCTACACAAATCACTGTCACTCCTTTGAGGTTCCCAAGAAAAAATCCCAGAAAGCAATTCACCAGTGCCCTACATTTTAATTTTGTGCTTATATTTATTGGGGATGAATGAAGAGTTCAGCAGGAAATTTCTCCTTTGCTCTGGAGGGTATTTGGCCCTATAGAAAAGAATATTGGTTTTGGAGGCAGCTAGAACAGTCTTAGACTCCCTTCTCTTCATTTGAAGCTCTATGGTAATTCACTCAATGCCTATAAACATCAATTTCTTTATCAACAAAAATGATAATACCTATACTTTGTAATTATATTAAGAATTAAATAATATAATGAACATGTGAACACATCTAGGAAACAACGGTGCTCACAAAATGTTAGGTACTCTCAGTATTATTATTTTTTCACATAGTGCAGAGTCCTAAGAGTAATACCCTTCAGCAAACTTTGTGCCATCTTTATGAATGTTTATGATTTGCACATTTAGAGCAGACTGTATCTATTAATTCTTTTCTGGAGTGATAAGGATTGCTTGTAACATACTGTAAAAATACCTTGATGAAGAAGAGAATCTGATAAGAGAATATCAAGGCTGTCATCATTGCTACAACACTGGGATTTCTTCCTTGGAGTCTTGGAACTACTCCAGGCCCAGAATTCTCCTGCTCAGCTCTGCCAGGACTAGATGAGTGGTGGTATGTTGAGGCTCAAAGGATAGCACCAACCATAGAATTTGCACTATGGAGTTAAAAATACTCAAGTTTAAAAAAGAATAATGCTTCTCCCACTATGATGTCCATATCCTAAATCCCTTGAATGCATGAATATGTTGCCTTATGTGACAAAAGGGACTTTACATTACAAATGTGATTAAGTTAAGGACCGTGATATGGAAAAATATCCTGGATTATCCAGGTGGGCCCAGTGTCATCAAAGGGTCCTTATAAGAGGGACACAGGAGGAATCAGAATCTGATAAAGGAGATGGGACACTGGAATCTGAGTTTGGAATGATGTAAATAGAAGATGGAGGAAGGAGCCGCAAGCCAAAGGATGAAGGTGGCTGCAGAAGCTGAAAGGCAAGGCATTGAAAGAATTTGCCCCTGAAGCTTCCAGAAGGAATGTAATTCTGCTGACAAATGCTGTTTTAAGTCACTATGTTTGTGGTAATTTGTTGCAGCAGCAATAGAAAACTACACACATATTAAGTTTGGATAAAGAAAATGTAGTATATTGTGGAATAATGAAATACATTCAGCCTTAAAAAAAAGAAGGAAATCCTGCCATGTGTAACAACATGGATGGGCTTGGAAGGTATTACGTTAAGTGAAGTAAGTCAGACACAGAAAGACAAATACTACATGATCTCACTTATATGTGAAATCTAAATAATAGTCAAACTCCTAGAAGCACAGAGTACAGTGGTGGTACCAGGGGTTGGGAAGGGAGGGAAATGGGAAGATGGTGGTCAAAGAGTACAAAGTTTCAGGTACATGAGATGAATAAGTTCTAAAGATCTAAAGTACAGCATGGTGACTATAGTTAACAGTACTCTATTGTGCACATGAGATTTGCTAAGAGAGTAAGAGAGATCTGCCAAAAAAATAATTATTATATAGCTATGGATATGTTAACTAGCTTGATTGTGGTAGTCATTTTACAATGAAAATGTTTATCAAAACATCAAATTGTATGCATTAAATATATGCCATGTTTGTCAACTATACTCCAATAAAGCTGGAAAAAAATCATTTTGGCACTTTGAATTGGAGCTTAGAGAAGTCAGAGCTGGAGGCATTTTTCAGTATGAAGTTGGTATTCCAGCTAAGGACTGGCGAACTTTGCTCTGCCACAGAATGTAGGTGGAAAGTTTGGGCCCTGGAGCAGCAGGGGTCAAGCAGGGAAAGAGGAGCTCAGAAGGAGAGGCCAAGGAGGTGGATAAAACCTTCATAGGGCAAGTGTCCCGGAAGCTAAGTGAAGAACGTGCTTAAGAATGAGGATGGAATCACCTTTGTCAAAAAAAAGTCTCTCTCAGCCTTGTTTCATTATCTAGAGATAACATACAAACAAAAATGGTCAGAGCTTCTAGAAAACCCTCCAAATGATTGTTGTACTTAATGCTATTATTGATAAATGAATTCAGATCTCTCTTGATTGTTCAGAAACATTTTAGAGCAGACCAACCTTGAAGCAGCCCAGTTAATTTTTTTCCTTCTTTTAGCATCTTCTCTGTTTCGTTCTTGGTGGTTCCCTTATAATCATGGGTTCTTCAGACAGTAAAGACTGGTCAAAAGACAGAAAACAAGTACTAACTTGGCTCTTTTCTTGTGTAAGGAATAGCTCTTGAAAGACAATAGCAAATGATGATACTTTGATGCAGCTAGAGAAAAGACTGTTTACTAAAGCACCCTGCCTGCTTTGCGCCATTTCCAATATAATTAAATGACAGTAAAATCCCACATGAGAGTACATAAACAATTGCAGTGGAAAGACTGGAAACTTCATTATGCATTTATTAACTAAAGATTTGAGTAAATGATTGCTAACCTTTCTATTTTAAGACAGCCTCTTTATTTGATTTTTTGGTCATCAGTCACTCTCCGCTCTTTCTTATAAGAGTTGTAACGAAATAGTTTAACTATTTTAATTAAATTTAATTTTGTTCCAAAAATTCTGATGTTCATTAAGGTCACTGGAGAGAGTTGCAGTGTTATAAAACTACATATGGGAATAGCTGGGCTAAAAGGAAAAACAAGTGCACAATGGAGCTAATAATTCATTTCAACTTGAGAGCATTTCTTAGGATTTGCTGTCATTTAAAAGCACTTTGATGTCTAGATTTTTAGTCAAGGGTTTTGGAACACCATTCATTCCTTGCCCTAGTCTGTGGTGGCTCTAAGTTGGCCGTACCATCCCCGGATATTATAATAGATAGAGCTTCTCCCGTTTGCTTACAGAGTCGATTTGCTTACAGAGGTTCCTGATTTTCTTTCTAGCTCCATCTGATGCCTCTTTCCCCCTGGGTGTCTGTATTCCAGCATTTTTTTTTTGGAAGTGCCCTTCTATCTCCTGCTTCAGGGCCTTGGCAAGAAATGTTTTCTCTGTGGGAGCTTGCACAAACCAGTCCTCAGAGTAGGAACATACATTCAAATAGCTGGGCTTTAGGATCTGAGCCTAGGGCCCTCCAGGGAGGCCCAACAAACCTGCTGACATTCTGGCCAGTGCCACGGCATTGCATCTGCCTCTCTGGGGAAACCACTCCCCACCACTCCCATCTTCTGTGGTTCCAAACCACAGTAGATGGCAGGACATCTTCATAGTCATGAGGAACCTGTTGTTCAAGCCCATAAGAATTGCCACAATATCTTATGAAGCCACTTCTTCATCTAGCGAGCAGAGACTACTAATTCCTTCAGAGCCCCTTCTTACCATGGAATCTGGCACATTTTAGACACTCAACAAATATTTGAAGAGTAAATGTATCCCTCCTGCCTTTCTTTTTTTTTGAGACGGAGTCTTGCTCTTTCTTCCAGGCCAGAGTGCAGTGGTGCGATCTCGGCTCACTGCAAGCTCTGCCTCCCGGGTTCACGCCATTCTGCTGCCTCAGCCTCCCAAGTAGCTGGGACTACAGGCGTCCGCCACTGTGCCCGGCTAATTTTTTGTATTTTTAGTAGAGACGGGGTTTCACCGTGTTAGCCAGGATGGTCTCGATCTCCTGACCTCGTGATCCGCCCGCCTCGGCCTCCCAAAGTGCTGGGATTACAGGCGTGAGCCACCGCGCCCGGCCCCCTCCTGCCTTTCTTTCACTGTGCCATACTTTCCTCACATTCCCGTTTCCCTCCTTACTCAGCTTAGTTCCTGCAATCCTTCATTATAATCAGCCTTTGTCTACCCTTCACTCCTTTCCCTCTATCTCCCTCTGTACTCATTTTCTACGCTGCAGTAACAAATAATTACAGACTTAATAGATTAAAACAACAGCTATTTGTGATTGCATCGTTTCCAAGGGTCAGAAGCCCAGGCACACGTTTACCAAGTCTTCTCCTCTGGTCTTACAATGCGGCACTAGTCAAGATGCAGAGTCTTCCGCTAAACTCACACAGTCGTTGGCAGAATTCTTTGCTTACAGCTGTAGAACTCACACTGGTTTGTTTCTTTAAGGCCAGAAGGAGAGTGTCTCTGAGCTCAGAGAAGGCCTAAGCTTTCTGTGAAGGCTTGCTTGGTTAGGTCAGGCCCACCCAGAATAATTTCCTTTTGATTAGAGACCTGTAAAATCTCTTTACCACATAACAACGTAATCATGATATTCACAGGCCCTGCCTACACTAAGGGGAAGAAGTGTTTACCAAGGAATGTGGAATTCTGGGGGCCATCTTATTCTGTCTACCGCACTGCCAATTGCACGCATCCCCTGAAACCCCAGACTCCTCAGTTATATTTAACATTTCACCCAAATATATGTATTCACATGGTTGACAAAAATACACAAACACACCGATTGCTCTCACTTTAAATTCTCAAGCACAAACTGAACCCTTAACTTCAACTGGGCCTTCAAGGTTTCCAGCAACCTAGTCTGTTTGTTCTATTCCTCCTCTAGGTAAACACTCCCCTGTCATGCTCTCCTACCCTCACTTTCAGCTTTCTAGAGTGAAAATTTAGACACGAATGGCAGATGACTCCACATGCCCTCACTACCACATCTGCCATTTTCCCTGTGCCTGCGTCTATGCCCACACAGTCTGCTCTCCTTCCTGTTGCGCTGGATGAAGGGTCTACATGCCTGTCTCAGGCCAAGCTCCCTTCTGTTGCCCTGAATCCCATCTCATCACCTGCTGAAGGACATTGCTCCTGTAATTGTCTTGTTCTCATATTCCATCACTCAATTTTCCTGCTGTAAATGGATCATTCTTAATTTCATACCAACATGTTAAAATATGTTCAATATTAAAAAATACCCCTCCCTTGACTCCAGTTGCAATCCCGTTATTCTATTCCCTTTTATAACAAAGTTCTTTGGAAATTATTTGTGGTGAATGATGCCTTCTTTTCCTCCATTCTGTCTTGAATCCATTTCAATCAGCTATTGCCTCCCCCACACGACATTCTCTAATAATCATTCTTGTCAAAGTCATAAGTGACTTCCTTTTTGCCAAATGCAGTAGTCCATTCTCAATTCTTATCTTACGATAGCATTTCACATAGCACATACCGCTCTCTTTGAAACATTTTCTTCACATGGTTTCCCAGGATATCCAGGAGGATACCACCCTCTATTGCTTTTGTTATTTCATGATATAGTATGATATCCAATAGTTAAACACACAAAGGTAAGGTACAAGAAAATGTGTATATAACTGTATACTATCGGTATAAAAATATGTATTTGCTTTTATAGGCAAAAATGTATTTGCAAGGAAACACAAGAGCATTGCTTCTAAGACAGGGAATCTGGGTAGCTGGGACAGCACTTATGTCCTTTTGTATCTTTTAAATTTTTTGGCATGTGAATTATTCAAGAGTAAATTAAATTAAAAATATATAAATCTATATCATCTGAATTGGCCAGTTATGTCAGAAATGGTAGCAAACTTGCAGCTGCTGTGAGTGTTTGGTGCCAGCAGCCTCCGTGCTGGAGTCACCAAGCAGTTAAGGACACAGAGCACTGTGTATCCTCAGTGCTCTCTGCTCCCTGAACAATGGCACAGAGATTGCTAGGGTGAAAGATGACTTTGTCTGCAAGACCAGCTAAGCAATTTAATCCACTTGTAAAACAATGTCAGTGGGAAGCATGGCTGTATCTTTTCTGCCTTGGAAAAAAGAAACACACACAAGGCAGTGTTACATAAAGCAAAAAAGTGGTCAAGTACTTGAGGTATTCCTCAAATTCTTGTATTAATAATACAGTATTACTAATACAGTATTAATAATACCAGAACAATGAAAAGAGAAGCAAAAAAAGAAAAAAGAAAATTCACCAAAGAAGGAAAAATAACCTAGAAGAGTTTGATTAAATATATAATTAAAAGGAATCTTGAGTGTATATTAATTTCAATTAAAATACTTTTTTTCTAGCAGACATCATTATTGCCAAAGTTTATTTATTTCAGGCACAATATTGTTATTATTTATTGCTCATAAAGTATGTAAATCTCATGTTCCTTATTTCCCAGCTGAAACAATCCTATCCACTCACAGAAGCTGATAAATTTAAGTTCTTCAGTATTGTGTTCTATTATGGTAGTGATGGTTTAAGGCAGTGGGTTTAAGGTGAATGTGTATCTATGAAGACTGCGAATGGGTCTGTGTAGGGGTACTGGTGGAGATTCCTTTAAAAAAATAACTAAATATCTAAATGAGTCATGGAAACTTCTGTTTTATCTGGTCCTATGAGAATCCTCGCTTTCCTATTTCCAACCTGAATCTGACTCTACAAATTACTCTTCTATTTCATTTTTTGAGGATGTGAGAATAAAACGGTAATTTCCTTATTTATTAAAGCTGTCTTTGCTGATTCTAAATTCTCAAGCTCTTTAAACTTATGTCGTTATTTGGTATATAGGTAGTGAGGAGTGGGGGGAAATGCCAGATTTGCTAGGTGCATATCAATAGAGTTGTTAAAGTAAATTAAACGGTAGGGTTTATTTTAAAACCTTCAAGAGGATAATAAGGACAATAATAGCCCTCTCGATGCAGACTTGGCAATACACTGAGTATACTGCACTCTTATGAGGATATTTTTTGAGAAGGTTAGAAGAATGGTGAAGAGGTGAGAGCTGACACTTGCCTTAAAGGTTTTAAGGATGAGAATGAGGACAAGAGCTTAGACTTGAGATAAATGCCAAGTGGTGAAATTTGGACCAAATATTCTAGGAAGGGGGAAGAAATTAGACCAAAGTTGCAGGAAAAAGGATTTCCCCCAGAGATAGAATGAGAGGCTTCCGGACAGAGCACACACTGGAGGTGTGTGGAGGCTGTGGAGGTTTAATTTTCAGTTGGATTATTAGAGAAGATGGTATTTCACGTCTCTTCTGTTTCTATTTGTACTCTAGAACAGTAGTTCTTGATGTTTCCTGAGTCTTGGATTCTTCTGAAAATCTAATAAATGCTATCACCTTCCTTCCTAGGAACAAATGCACATATGTTGCCATTTCTTCCTGTAAAAGATGTAAAACACACACACAAAGAAAACAGCTCTGGGGAAGAACCCCTGGGTCACGAAAGATCAAATTTTGGAAACTACTGCTCTGGGTTATTGCTTGCTTGCAGAGGGTTTGAATAAAGCTTCATAAGAAACTAAAAATGTTTTTTAATCTGCTTCAAGAAATAACATTTTCCCCCAAATTCATTAAACATAGCACATAGATCTTTGAAATTAATTTGTTGTAATGGTCTTTGGAACAAATAGATTAGAAATAATAAGATTAAATATTTATTAATGTGGAAGGCTTCTGGAAACCATTCTAAATTTAGCTGAGTTTAAGTGCTAGCTATTTATAGATTAATTTATAATGCATTACTTCACCTATCTTGTTAATTGGTCCTGCTGAGATTCCTATGCTGTAGGCAGAGTACAGCTGATGCTTGAACAACATGGGTTTGAACTGAGTGAATACACTTACATGCGGATTTTCTTCCACCTCTGCCACCCCGGAGACAGCAAGACCAACACCTTCTCTTCTTTCTCCTCCTCAGCCTACTCAACATGAAGACGAGTGAAGACCTTTATAATGATCTACTTCCGCTTAATGAATAGTAAATATATTTTCTTTTGATTTTCTTAATGACATTTTCCTTTTTCTAGGTTACTTTATTGTAGTAATGTAGTATATAATACGTGTAACATACTAAATATGTGTTAATCAACTATTTATGTTATCGGTAAGGCTTCTGGTCAACAGTAGTTATTAGTAGTTAAGTTTTTGGGAAGCCAAAAGTTATATGCAGATTTTTGACAGTGCAGGGGGTCAGCATCTCTAACCCCTGGGTTATTCAAGGATCATCTATATTTATTTTATTTTAAAATTTATTTTATTTTAGATTCAGGGGACATATGTGCATGATTGTTACATAGGTATATTGTGCACTGGTGGGAACTGGGCTTCTCGTGCACTCATTACCCAAATAGTGAACATTGTACCTGATATGTTATTTGTCAACCATTCCCCTCTTCCAATGCTCCCCCTTTTGGAGTCCTAGTGTCTATTATTTCCACCTTTGTGTCCATGTGTACCACAGTTTAGCTTCTACTTATAAGTGAGAAGAGTGGCATTTGGTTTTCTGTTTCTGAGTTAGTTCACTTTGGATAATGGGCTCTAGCTCCATCCAAGTTGCTGCAAAGGACATGATTTCATTATTATTATTATTATTATTATTATTTTATTTTTTTTTTTTGAGACAAAGTCTAGCTCTGTCGCCCAGGCTGGAGTGCAGTGGCTCAATCTTGGCTCACTGCAACCTCTGCCTCCCGGGTTCAAGTGATTCTTCTGCTTCAGCCTCCTGAGTAGCTGGGACTACAGGTGTGTGCCACCACACCCAGCTAATTTTTGTATTTTTGGTAGAGATGGGGGTTTCACCATGTTGACCAGGCTTGTCTCGAACTCCTGACCTCGTGATCCTCCCGCCTCAGCCTCCCACAGTCCTGGGATTAGAGGCGTGAGCCACCACGCCCAGCTGATTTCATTATTTTTTATGGCTGCATCATATTCCATGGTGTATATACGATATTTAAAATACAAAAAAACTTGCCCACCGCCCCGTTTTTATTTTTTAAAAAATCTAGCATATCTTCTTTATCTAGTCAACTGTTGACAGGTTGGTTCCATGACTTTGCTATTATGAACAGTGCTGTGATGAACATATGGGTGCAGGTGTACTTTTTATATGATGATTTATTTTCCTCTGGGTAGATACCCAGTAGTGGGATTGCCAGCTAGAATAGTAATTCTATTTTTAGTTCATTGAAAAACCTCCATACTGTTTTCACAGAGGTTGAACTAATTTACATTCCCACCCACAGTGTGTAAGTGTTTCTTTTCTCTGCATCCACACCAGCATCTGTTGTTTTTTGACTTTTTAATAATAATAGCCATTCCAACTGGTATGGGATGATATCTCATTGTGGTTTTAATTTTCATTTCTCTAATGATTAGTGATGTTGAACATTTTTTCATGTGTTTATTGGCAGCTTGTATTTCTTCTTTTGAGAAATGTCTGTTCATGTTGTTTGTCTCATTTTTTATGGGCTTGTTTGTTTTTTTCTTGCTAAATTATTTGAGCTCCTTGTGAGTTCTGGATATTAGTCCTTTGTCAGATGCATAATTTACAAATATTTTCTCCCATTCTGTAGGTTGTTTGTTTACTCTGCTAATTGTTTCTTTTGCTGTGCAGAAGCTTTTAGTTTAATTGTCCCATTTGTCTATTTTTGTTTTTGTTGCATTTGCTTTGGGTTTCTTCATCATAAATTCTTTGCCTAGGCCAATGTCCAGAATAATTTTCCTTAGGTTTTCTTCTGTGATTTTAATAGTTTCAGGTCTTATGTTTAAGTCTTTACTCCATTTTCAGTTAATTTTGATATATGGTGAGAGATAGGGGTCCAGTTTCATTCTCCTGCATATGACTAACCCATTTTCCCAGCATTATTTATTGAATAGGGTATCTTTTTCCTGTTTATTTTTGTTGACTTTGTTGAAGATAAGTTGCTTGTAGGTAGGTGGCTTTATTTTTGGGTCCTCTATTATGTTCCATTGATCTTTATGACTGTTTTTGTACTAGTACCACGTTGTTTTAGTTACTAGAGCCTTGCAGTATAATTTGAAGTCAGGTAATGCGATGTCTGTAGATTTATTCTTTTTGCTTAGGATTGCTTTGGCTATCCAGGTTCTTTTTTGGTTCCATATGAACTTTAGGATTTTTTTTTCTAATTCTGTGAAAAATGACATTGGTAATTTGATAGAGATTGCACTGAATCTATAGATTGCTTTGGGTAGTATGGTCATTTTAATAATATTGATTCTTCTAATCCAAGAGCATGGGATGTTTTTTCATTTCTTCATGTCATCTACAATTTCTTTCATCAGTGTTTTGTAGTTATCCTGGTAGAAATGTTTTACCTCCTTGGTTAAATGTATTCTTAGGTATTTTAGTTTTTTGTGGCCATTATAAATGCAAGTGAGTTATTGATTTGGTTCTCTTGAATGTTTTTGGTGTATAGGAATGCTGCTGGCTTTTTTTACACTGATTTTGTTCAAGTGTATTTCTAATAATTCCCACTTTACAAATGACCAAACTGAGCAGCAGAGAACTTAATTGGATAGCCTGATATCAAAATTAGAGGAAGGATGTAGCTGATGAAGAGTCAGGCATAACTGGATTCAATTCCTAGTTCTCATGCATGACGTTAGAGAACATAACATCCCTATACCTCAGTTTCCTCTTTTGTAAGAGGGGGTGATAGTAGTGTTAACTCTCTAGAGGTGTTGTCAACCTTTCAATTAAAATTTTGTCTTTCTTACATATGGGCAAGGAGTTACTAAGGCATGTGTTCTAAGATAATATGTGTAAAGTGCTGAGCACAATGTCTAGCTCACAGCAAGCAATTTAAAAATATATATATAATTAATGAGAGAATTAAAACAGAACCTGAGTCTTTAGGCTCTGGATAACACAATGCCTTCTAAGACATACACAGTTTTAGTAGAAGTAACACATTAGTTTTAATAAAAAATTTAATTTTGTGTAGTATTCAGAAAAATGTTATATGCAGGGATGAGAACAGAAACTTAAATTTGATTGTCAATATTGTTATTTACTAGTGTTACCAGTTACTATTTATTGTTATTTACTATTCTGAGCAAGTCGTTTAACCATCTATTGTAGTTATCTAATGCTGTGCAACAATATCCTGAAAAGTCAGTGGCATAAAAAAACCCTACATTGTGCTTCTGGTTTTTGGGTTAGGATTTTAGGGCACAAAGGAAAAGGCTAATCCCTACTCCAACCACCTTCATCTGGTAACGTTTCAAAGACTGGGGACTGGAATCATTATTTCCTTCACGTCTAGTTGGTGACACAGGGAAGACTCAAACAGCTGAGGCCTGGGCTGTGGGAATCCTTGAGCCTGTCTCTATCTCTGCATGGCAAGTGGTCTTTCTAGATGGTATTATAGCTGCAGGGTAGCTGTACTTCCTACATATCAGCAAAAAGTTTCTAAGGCATGTGTCTTGAGAGAAAGAGAGAGAGTGCCAGGCCAAAGCTATGTCCCCCTTTCTAACTTATCCTCACAAGGCACATAGTATTGCTTCTGCTGCCTTATTTTATTAGAAGCACGCCACTAAGGCCACTTGTATTCAAGGAGAGAATTTGACTCTACCTTTTTATGGAAGGTTTTAAAACCATTGCGCTCTTCAAGCCTCACAATAACCTCTTTATTAATTAATATCATGGGCAAGTTAGGTAAGCACTTTGGGGTGGGGAGAGCAGCTGTACAAAAAGAAAAAAAAATTATATCTCTGTTCTCAAGAAGATTACATTCTAGTTGGGGAAGACAGTAGTTTCCTAAGAAAACATAACTAAGACTACCTTTGAAGTAAAAAGTTCCAGATGATAGAATGTGCTTCTAATGTAGAAGATCTGGGCTTTTTTAGTTCCAGTTCTATACCTACCATGTTGTGTGACAAGGACCGTGCCATTCAGTGTCTCTAGATTTCCATTTCTTTATCAGAGCACATGGAGGTGGGATAGAGTCTGTATGGAGACTGGGGAACCCTCTGCTACTTCTTTGGTGCTCCTCGAAGCAGTAAATCTGGTACGGTATGGACTACGAAAGAGGATGAACTTGAATTTACTAATTCTTAAAGTCAATCAAGTATGTCATATGTGCAAGGTACTCTGCTAAGTGCTGTAGGGAATGAAGAGTTAAATTAATTCATATGTACTTAATGAACTGGTGCATCTATATATTATTATATATATATTATGTAGGTAGTACGCAGTTGTCCTTCGGTAACTCTTGGAAACCAAAATCCTTAGATGCTCAAATCCCTCATATTAAATAGTCTACTATTTGCATATAACCTATGAACATCCTCCTGTATACTTTAAAACATCTCTAGATGACTTATAATACCTAATACAATGTAAATGCTATGTAAAACTGTATTGTTTAGGGGTAATATGAAGAAAAAAATCTGCATGTGTAGAGATGCAATTTCTTTTTTCAATATTTTCCATTTGCATTTGGTTGAATTCATGCATGTGGAACCCAAGAATACAGAGCGCTAACTGTATATATATTCTTACAAATATACAGGTAGAAAAGTGTTTATTTCTTTGCTATATATAGTATATAAAACAAATGCAAAAGGAAATGTGAAGAATTCTATGTGTATATAAAATATAAAACATTCACAAATCGAAGATATATATATATATACATAATTTATGTATGAATTGTATATATATAATGTATTATAATGTATAAATTTAACAATTATATGTCAAATAATAATCTGCAATGACTTACATCCTTTGGAGTAATATATAGTTGCTACTATCATTACCTAGTTTGGACAAATTGCTTATCCTCACTAAACCTAAATAGCCACATGTGTAGAATAACAGTCTTGAACTATTTACTTTACAAAGTTCCTTCAAACTCTTAAAAAAGCATTGATTTACTAACTTTGCTTTTTTGTTTATAACTATTTGTTATAGTTATAAACTATATGTTTATACTCAAACACGTGTATTAAAACATTCTGATTTCTTTCTCATTTATTGAGTGTCTATGGTGTAAATGCTTGAATACATCATGATCTTTAGATAAAATTTTCTATTGAATACTCTATGAAGCAAAAGAGAAAACCCTTCTATAAGAACAACTCTGTACTCCACTCAGATTTTTTAATATTCTGAAGTGCATCATACATATATCTACAAAATAATAGTGATTTGCCTTATGTGTTCCTGGGCACTATCAAAGTGTTTCATTGGTTAGAATTCTGATTTTGTCTATATCCTGGGCTTCTCTGTTCCTGCCCTTTTAAGGTCCTTCTCTGGCCAGTCACAGCACTTCTGGGCCCCAACCCAAAACCTCCTTGATGGGTAAACAGTATATTCCCATATAAGAGGGATGAGACTAAATCTTAGCAGGCAGCATTTCCAGAAAAACTATCTATTAGGGTCAGGCAATCAGTACTTTAGGAAAATTACTGAATTACACTAAATTATAGAATGCTGCATTCCTTACATCGTAGCCTAGGAGTCTGCCTAGATTTTTGAGGAGGAGGGTAAAGTCCAATGTATATGCTTTGCTTTCCTTAATCATCAAACAATTTTGCATGATGAGTACCATGGGGTGCAAAAGGGCTAGGTAATTTGCCTGAGGCCAAAAATTTAGTAAGAGTGCAGTGGCAGGAAAAAAGGTTGAGTTCGGCATGGGTCCCACAGCGTCTCTGCAAAGGTGCCTGCCCCGGACTAGCAGCACCAGCAGCGCCAAGGTGTGTTTGGCAGGCAATTCGGTGGGGGTGTGTGTGTCCTGGTGTTGAGGTTGCAATACCCTTGGGAATCTGCAGCTCCTGGCAGGAGAAACCCAGGAGCTGTCATGCCCAAGGATAGCATGCACCCTGCAATTTAGTTCAGGAGCCTATGAGGGTCAGCACTGCCCCTTCATTATCCCTGTGCTTGAGGGATCATGACATTAAACAGTGAGTAAGAAACCACCATCACAGGTTGAGAGAGACCATGTGGATGAAAGGAAAAAATTATACATTTCAGTACTTTTAAGGCTATGTTTTTCTTGCTTTTTAAACAAGGGGGTTTACATTTTCATTTTGCAGTGGACTCTGCAAATTATGTAGCTGGTCCTGGTTATTATGCTTTAAACAATTTATCCACTTATAAATTCCAATCTCATATTCAACTCAACATGCTCTCCTCCCTCTTCTGTAAGCTCCTCCAGGGTCAGGGGTGGAGAAAGGCAACATCACTTTAGTGAACATGGTGTTGAGGTAGGAGGTGGGACTTTACTCCCGACCAGATGGAAGACTGGCTGAAACAGGGACTTCTCCATAACACATGCCCTCCCAGTACCATGTCAGTTTACCATTGCCATGAAAACACTCAGAAGTTACCACCCCTTTCCACGGCAATGGCCTGGAAATTACCTTTTTTCTAAAAGTTTCTAAACGACCCACTTACCCCTTAATTTGCACGGAATTAAAAGTGCGTATAAAAATGACTGCATGACATCCCCAGACCTGCTACTCTGCCTAGAGGGTAGCCCTACTGTGCTGGAGCAGTCACGAAGCTGTAACGCTGTTGCCTCAATCAAACTGGTTTCTTCTACCACTGGCTAGCTCTTGAATTCTTCCCTGTGTGAAGCCGAGAACTTTCCTGGGCTAAGCCCCAATTCTGGGCTCGACTGTCCCGCATCAGTGGGATAGCCCCATGTCTGTGACGGTGACGATGTTGTTTGGTTTCTGTTGTTCATCGTGGTTGCTCTAGCTCCTTGTCTACAGGCCTCTAGTTGGTAGTTTCAGGCACGATTCATCTGAAGCAGGCAGGAACAATTCACTTGACCAGGGTTCCATTCCATCCTCTGTGGCCCCAACTCTGGAGCCTGATGGCACAGACAAGTACTGTCTTGTGTACCTCCAGGGGAGGATTCAGTTCCTCTCTGCCATGCTAATTTTCTCCTATTCACTAGTAGCACTGGGGTGGACTGGCCATTCTGGTGGCTCAGAGGATATCCAACTGGGCAACAAAGTACCATTATCACTGTCTCTCAGTTACCCAAAACTTCAGAAGCAAGTTTTCTTGAATTAAGCTCACATTTTTTGAGATAAAGCATTCATAAAAAGCTGCTAATAAAAGAAGGCAGCCACTCCTTATAAACACTGCCTTCCTCCTCCTCCCCAACATCCCTGTTTGGGGGCATAGAGTTCCCTCTTATATCTCTTATGGCTAAAGGATGTCAAAGCAGGTCATCCTCTCTTGTACCTGAGGGCAGAGCAGGGCCCTACCTGCAAAAACCAAGCCCTCTTTGAACTTGAATTGTGTATCTCTGCTTTCAACAAAACACCAACTCCTTGTCAATCCCTGCAATCATTTGGTAATCTCCTAGGCTAGGAAAAGATCTTAATAAGCAGTTCCTCACAAAATCCTGTATCATTTAACAAGTTAAATGCAGCGAATATACATGCCAACATGATTAATAAATATTTACTGAGTATGTGTCATGTGCATAATATTTAGGGAGATTCTGGGTAAGGCATAGTCCTTATCCTTGAGTACATTTAAAGGATTAAAGAGAAGGGACATGACCGTGAACATAACAGGAACAATGCATGATAATATATGAGAAGTGCTAAAAGAATAGCATAGGCAAGCAAGAGTTGTATAAAGTTGGAGAGAGGAGAGATTTCTGTGGCAGAGTGTCTTTCTGATGACATAGAGGATGGAGAACATGAGCACAGTAGTGTCTTGAAGGGTGAGTACCATTAGAGAAGCTGTAAGAAGGAAGAAGTGCTTTTTAGGGAGGGGAAATCATTAAACAAGAGTGGAGTTCGGATTGTCCGTTGTGTTTGAGAAATACTCCGCAATACACAGACTCTTTGCCCACCTTCTCCTTTAAGAGTTCTCAGTGCCTTCACACAGGGCTAGTCTTGCCCCCAGAGCTATCCTGCTGTAGATGATCAGCAGGACACAGGGATCAGAGTTATTCATTCTAGATGGCTACCATGATAGTGGGACTCTGCTGGGCCTTCTGGGCTGGCCTTTGGCATTCCAAGGCCAGGACAGAAGGACAATTTGTTGTGACCATCAGCAGTGAGCTAGTGAGCCACCCACAGACACACATATGCTCAAAGGTAGACATTAGTTCTCAGATACCGGACAATACAGATACCTGCTCAGGAGATAAAATCATTTCCTTGAGCCAAAAATATCTGTCTTAGGTTGGGCTCCTTAGAAGGAGGGCCCGTGCCAGTGGCTGGGGTACCTGTGATGACTGAGGATAAGCTCTTCAGGAGAAACCACTCAGAGACTGAGAGAGGTAGGGCAGGGGAGGCATGGAGCCAGGCAAGGATGTGAGCTCAGATGAAATCTGTCTCAGGCCTGATCCAGGAGATGGGGTGGGTGAGGGGGCTGGGCTCCAGAGCATAAACTCACACTCCAGAGGGTGTCCTCCTTGAGGTATGGTGGCTGCACTTTTGTAGCCAATGACAGTCATGGGCTGTGGGCTCTGGTAGAAGGACAGCAGAGACTAAGGTCCCGCAGTCGACCCTACTGGGCAGAGGCTTGGAGTAGGGGAATAGGTGTGAGCTGCTGGCAGCCAATACTCCTAGCAGCTGGGCAATGGGTTTATAAGCTCAGTGAAGTAGATCTGAGCAGAGCGAGGCTGGCACTCCGTGTAACTACTTCAGTATCAGTACAGGGACTCACATTATTAAGCAGCTTGTTAAATCAAGTTTAGCCTGAAGCTGCCTCCTTACTTATTTAAGTTCAGCCTGAAGGTTTTTCCATTCATTGTGAACTATAAGAAGTGGAGGTGTAAATTGACCACAGCCCACACCTATACCAATCACTGAGTTTTGGCCAATCAATGTAGTCAACTGTTAAGACCATGTTCAAATAAGGCAAATGCTGAGCATAACCAATTCAGTTGTCTGTGTACCTCACTTCTGTTTTCTTACGTCACTTTCCTTTTGCTGTCCATACATTTTCTTACAGCACATGGCTGCACCACAGTCTCTTTGAATCTGCTGTGATTCTGGGGGCTGCCTGATTCACAAATCGTTCATTGCTCAATTAAACTCTTTAAAATTTAATTCGGCTGAAGTTTTTCTTTTAACAAGCTCAAGGTCACTCTCCATCCTACTCCACTTCCCTGGGCCACCTCCCCAAAAACCAGGGCCCCTCACAAAGCCTTCTATTGGTAGCTACTCAAAGAGGCCAAAGCTGGCTCATACCTGTAATCCCAGCACTTTGGGAGGCCGAGGCGAGTGGGTCATGTGAGCTCGGGAGTTCAAGACCAGCCTGGGCAACACGGAGAAACCCCGTCTCTACAACAAATACAAAAATTAGCAGGGCATGGTGGCTTGTGCCTATAGTCTCAGCTACTTAGGAGGCTGAAGTAGGAGGATCACCTAAGCCCCAGAGGCGGAGGCTGCAGTTACCCAAGCTCACACTCCAGCGATGTGACAGAGAGGGGCACAGTCTCAAAAAAAAAGAGAAGAAAAAAGTCAAAGCTTTAACATTTCTTTTCCTTGCTCTAGGCCGATGGCTCTTCTAGGCAGGGAAGGGTGTCCCCACATCATTTTGTGTAAATCAAAACAAGGCAATTAACAGTTCTTTAGTACAAACAGCCCCAAGGACCAGGAATTGGGACAATGTGTGTGTAGGTTTCCTCTTTTCCAGTTATACAAGGAAGTAACATTGGCCTTGAAGTTACAATATCTATGATTTATAGTATTTCAAAAATTGATTCATTTTATAGCATCAGACCAGCACACTTCCTCATTAACTGGAAAAAACAAAATCAGGGAGACAATCTATTTTAGACTCCAGATTTTCTTACTGTAATTGAACTGCGAAGCTTTTAACATGACTTGTAAAAAGAAAGAGAATGATGCAGTTTTAAATTCATGTGAATTCTTATGAGGACAAAGGAAATGGTGTCTTTGGGGAAGCAGGTGGCAGTGAAGTGGGGTAGGGAGAATGACAGGAATGAATTGTTCTGGATCAAAGAAAAAAATAGTACCTTTTTAAAAAAATTAAAATACTTTGCTCGAAATTGACTTGATATTTCCAAAGTAATCAATTTTTAGAATTGTATACACACAGACATACAAAATGGGATCACAAGGTGCAAATAGTTCTGTAACCTTTTTAAAAATACTAATGAATGTTTTCATCTATTATAAACATTTTTTTCTCAAAACACGTCTTTAAATGGATAGTCTTCCATTTTATGAATGTGTCATAATGTATTTAATTCATCATCTATTGAACATTTCACTTATTTGCAGGGCAGTGACATTTTCATCTTAATTATGCACAGTACTAAACAAAGTACCCTGAATAAATAGACTGGATTCATATTGTTTGGTTATAGGATTGTCATTGCCATTGAATAAAATTTGCAAAAGTATGTTTACATTTCAGAAGAATAAAATTTAGTAAGTGGTTGTGTTCTTAACGAAATGCCTCCTGTGACAGAGAACAGTGCTATTTAAAAGTACAATTTTATTTTAGAATTATCCAACAGACATGTGCTTCCACAAGTAGAATTTTCCATTCCACGGCTTTTGAGGCTAAGGAAATTGGTATAATCCTTATTTCCACAGTAAAATTAAAATAATGCCACAATAAAGTCATTATACTAAGCCCTGAGTGACTCCAAGAAAATGATTTTTAATTAGAGAAAACACACAAATTACGTTTAATCACTAGCTTTCTTCGTAAATCATTCACTACTAAGAAAATTGGGAAAATATCACTCGATCTGAAAGTCAATACAAGCCACACCATTGTTCAGGTTCTTAGATGTTCTAGAAACTGAGATGTGCCCCCAGCTCTGATGTTCCAGTTGGTATGTCTTGCAAGTTCTTGCCTGTAAATAGAGTAGGGTGCCACTGTATGACCTCTATTTCCTTCTGTCCCAAGAACAGAAATTCTAGTTACAGAAGGATGCAGAAATTCACATGGAGACAGGTCCAGGGCCAGGGGTACTGGATTTCTATGATGTTGAGGTTTTCAGAAAACACACACACTCACAGTTAATTTAAAACAAAATATCAAAAGACTGATCCCAAACTCAGCTAAATCATTAACTAGCTGCCTTAGATTTCACCTTTGTGTGTCAGTTTCTGCATTTATAAAATGAGGAATTAAACTAGAACAGATGGCGACTCATAGATGTTTAGTACTGGAAGATACTTTGTTGAACCAATCCAATCCCTTCCTTTTCCAAATAGGAAACTTCATGCTATAGAGATTAAGTGACTTGGCTGGAGTTGAACAGAGGAAAGGGCAAAGTTTAAATTCATGCCCAGATCATTTAACATCCAAGTCCAGCGTTCTTTTTCCTGACCACCGAACTCTACAGCTATTTTGCTCTGAAATTTATGAATTTAAGATGATCCAAATGAGGGTTTATTTATACTATGAACATTAACAACTAGACACCTATAAATTTGTCATGTTTTTTAGGTTGCTCAAAAGTGGCAATTAGCTAGCCAGATCTGAGTGCTCTTTAAATAGGAGAACATTGTTTTGGTCTTCATCCTCTGAGAACAAATTTAAGCCATGATTTATCTTTCTTGAGTCCGTATCTGCCTGCTTTCAGACTCAATCCTGTGGCTAAAAGCATAGCCAAAAATAGTAACAGAAAAATAGATACGAACAAGTGGTAACACAGCAAATGACGGTAGAGCAGCCTGTGCTGTTTATTAGATTCCAATCTTAAAATAGGAGCAGGGATAATCTGTGGACACAGTCTTATTTTGAAATAAAATACATTATTTCAAACATCTGCTGTCCTTGGGACTAACGTTAATTCAACTTTGCAAGAAGTTACTTTGTAGATGACATAGTGGATCAACAGATTTGCCTACAACTGAGAGCCGTGTTAGGATAATTTTGGCTCCTGCTCTGGGAGTGGAAGGCCTCAAGCAAGTCTTAACTTGCAGACGTGGTAGAGGCTTCTTCAGAGGGAGCAAAGTAGGTGGTGGGGGAGGATTCTCTGATTTCAATCATCTTCTCTGATGTAGATGTTGTTGAGTGGATTAGGTGTTATTAGCAGCTAGGATCAACAGTACAAAGGGGTGGGGACCTGAGAAATATGCAGCAAGCTGAGAATTGCAAGTTGCTTGGTCATGCAGAATTCACAAGGAGGAGTTGGGCCCAATGCCAGTGGGTGGAGCTTTCTTTTCTGCCCGTTTATCCTGCACAGGAGAATTTCTTTCTTTCTTGGTTTTTTTTTTTGGAATATATATTTAAATTTTAAAAAATTTATTTTTAGTTAAAAAACAATAATTGTGTATATTTATGGGGTACAATGGAATGTTTTGATCTATGTATGCATCACAGAAAGATTTGATCCAGCTAATCAACATATACATCACCTCACCAACATCATTTTGTGTGTGTGTTAAAAATCGATTTTTTCAAAAATTTTGAAATATACAATATTATTAACTGTGGTTATCTCTATAATCGAGTTCTGGGCAAGTTTATTTGAGAAATGAGAAAGTGGAATTATCCCATTCCCCATTCACTGATTAAGCTTGAGTGTGAATTTTCCTCCAACCCACTCAAGGGCACGAAAGGTTAGTTAAACAGACCATTACTCAATCTGCTAGAAAATTCCTAGAGAAATTGACTCCTCCTCAGTTTCCTATAAATTATGATGCTATGTCAACATGCCATAGAGAAGAAGTCAGTAAACTTTTCTATAAAGGCCCAGATAGTATTTTCAACTTATCTGGCCATATAATGTTGAAACTATACAACTCTGCCATTGCAGGGTGAAAGTAACCACAGACAATATGTAAACAAATGAGTGTGGCTGCATTTCAATAACATTTTATTTACCAAAAGAGGGGCATTTTATTTGCAACCCCTGCCAGAAAACATAAACCTATTCCATATCTGTTTTAAATATAGGTGGTGCCATTTTCTTGCAGTTACACAGACAGAAATCTTGGGATAACCTTCTATCCTCTTTTCTCCTTTATTTTCTACATTTAATCAATAATCAATACTGTGGATTCCACCTTCTCAATGTCTTTTCTGTCATCTGCTCAGTGGGGCCTTTTTGGACCAAACTATCTGAAATAGATTCAACTCATTTACTGTCTATCTCATCATGCTGTGTGTCTCCTTAAAAGCTCAGGTTATGACCTAAAGTTACCTCATTTATTTGTTCACTTGTTTATTATTTGTCTCCCATAACTCCTTGAGGGCAGGGACTCTGCTTCTCTTCTCCACTGCTGTAGAATGCTGCTTGGCATTCTACAAAATGCAAGTACTCGATTAATACTTGCTGAAAGAGGAGGGACCCCAAACCAGTCCTTCTTCTTGTAAATTCCCATATTCTCCAGTACACCTTTCACACGAATTCTGCAGGTATTACTTCAAGCAAGGCCCAGTAGGGAAAAGATGGAATATTAAAAATAGGATAAATCAAAGAGGGTTTTGTAAAGGGGCCACTTATACAGTGTGTGCAGGTGAGCAAAAGGAAAAGGAATACAGTGAGGCTGTTACCCATCCTTAGGCATGAAGTGGAAAGTGAGTTGTCAAAATGTGTCAGGAATTGGTAGGTTCTTGGTCTCGCTGACTTCAAGAATGAAGCCACGGACCCTCGCGGTGAGTGTTACAGTTCTTAAAGATGTTGTGCCAGGAGTTTGTTCCTTCTGATGTTCAGACGTGTCTGGAGTGTCTTCCTTCCAGTGGGTCTGTGGTCTTGCTGACTTCAAGAGTGAAGCTGCAGACCTTTACAGTGAGTGTTACAGCTCTTAAAGGTGGTGTGTCTGGAGTTGTTCATTCCTCCCAGTGGGTTCGTGGTCTTGCTGGCTTCAGGAGTAAAGCTGCAGACCTTCGCGGTGAGTGTTACAGTTTGTAAAGGTAGTGCGGACCCAAAGAGTGAGCAGAAGCAAGATTTATTGCAAAGAGAGAAAGAACAAAGCTTCCACAGCGTGGAAAGCTACCCCGGTAGCTTGCTGCTGCTGGCTCAGGTGGCCTGCTTTTATTTCCTTATTTGGTCCCACCCACATCCTGCTGATTGGTCCATTTTACAGAGTGCTGATTGGTCTGTTTTCGAGAGTGCTGATTGGTGCATTTACAATCCTTTAGCTAGACACAGCGTGCTGATTGGTGCATTTACAATCCTTTAGCTAGACACAGCGTGCTAATTGGTGCATTTACAATCCTTTAGCTAGACATGAAAGTTCTCCAAGTTCCCACCTGATTAGCTAGACACAGAGCGCTGACTGGTGCATTTACAAACCTTTAGCTAGACACAGAGTGCTGATTGGTGCATTTACAATCCTTTAGCTAGACAGAAAAGTTCTCCAAGTCCCCACTGGACCCAGAAGCCCAGCCGGCTTCACCTCTCAAAAAGAACCTGAAAAGAGAGGGTCTTGTGGAGAGACCCTCTGTTATAGGAACTGTATCCTTTGAATGTGGGATGCAGCCTGCCAGAAGGAACTTCCAGGTGGGAGCAGGGGAGTAATTGGCCTCACCTCATTCTCATCACTCCCTCAGACTTCCTGCTGGGCCTCTACAGGAACTCAACTGCAGACTAGGAGACAAAGGAGCCAACGAATGTATTCCACACTGAATAGCATCCCGGGATCCAGAGGGGTAAACAAGACATCTGGTACCATCACTCCTGGCCCCTCAGCATCTACTTTTGTTTGCAGGAAAAGTTTGTGTCTCCATCACAGGGGACACATGAAGTTCAATCAGCTACCAAATCATAATAGGGTAACATCAGTTGAGTCACAGCTGTGCCTGAAATGAAAACATTAATGATCACTGAGTTCTCCATGTAAGGTAGCAGAGGGAAAAAAGAAAAACAAATAACACAAACAGTAGCTGATACTATCCCCATATCTGTAGCCGGACACAGAACATAATTTGGTAAGCAGAATTCCTTTTTCTACCATACATCCTATCTCTATGTTCTCCTTTCCCTTTGCCAGCACTATGGTTGGACAGGGATTCTCTCCTGGTAGGATAATCTGAACTTTCATTTCTCTAAGTCCTAAAATAAATAAGCAAATTGATTCCAGCATCTTCTTTTGAGCATCTGTTTCCTGAGGTCATTTTTGGTACTATTAATAAATGTAGCAGGAAATGTACGGCAACTCAAATGAAGATAATTCAAGGAGAGGTTAATAAAAGAACTATGCACAAAGGTATTGTACAGGGTATAAGGAAGTCCTAAGCTATAATTTTGGAGTTCCCCAGGCCACTAACAGGGAAACTCCTTGGCCTGAAAGAAAAAGACTCATTACTATAATCTGGAATGAGAGGGTCCCATGAAGAACACACCTTCAGAACTGTTTTCTTGGGTAGAGAGAAAGAACTATCTTGAAGTGACCCTGCAAGGCAGGATGTAGGGGAAGTGCCCTTACCTCACTCTCCCTTCTCCGACACTGCTGGGGCTCCCCAGTGGTCAAAACCACACAGAATCCAGAGAACAGAAAAGCCTGTTGATGGGGTGCATACAGAGCAGGTTCTTGGGGGCAGGAAACCAGTTAGAGAAAGGTGAGAGAGGATCTTAAAGAGAAAACAAAGATCTCTGACACCTTTTTTTTTTTCTTAAGTTCTAGGGCACATGTGCACAACGTGCAGGTTTGTTACATATGTATACATGTGCCATGTTGGTGTGCTGCACCCATTAACTCGTCATTTACATTAGGTATATCTCCTAATGCTATCCCTCCCCCCTCCCCCCACCCCATGATAGGCCCTGGTGTGTGATGTTCCCCTTCCTGTGTCCAAGTGTTCTCATTGTTCAATTCCCACCTATAAGTGAGAACATGCAGTGTTTGGTTTTTTGTCTTTGTGATAGTAAGAACATGCAGTGTTTGGTTTTTTGTCTTTGTGATAGTTTGCTGAGAATGATGGTTTCCAGCTTCATCCATGTCCCTACAAAGGACATGAACTCATCCTTTTTTATGGCTGCATAGTATTCCATGGTGTGTATGCTCTGGCACCTTTATATAACATTCCTAAAAACGACAACAACAACAACAACAAAAAAAACAGTCAAATGATTTCTAAGACAAAACAAAATTCCACCTTTGATGACTTTCCATGGATGCAGGGCAGGCAAGCCCCCAAACTGGGATTTAATCTGGGACCGTTCCCGGCTTCACCCAGGAAAGTATTCAAGGGCGAACTGGTGATGTTAAACAGCTACTTTTATTGAAGTGGCAGTGTATAACAGCAACAGAGGTACTGCTCCGTGCAGAGCAGGGCTGCCCTGTAAGTAGTGTGCAGCTCAGGAGCAGTTCTGCAGTCATATTTATACCTACTTTTAATTACGTGCTTAGGGGTAGATTATGCAGACATTTTTAGAAAAAGGGTGGAAACATCCAGGTCATTGTCATAGAAAGGGGTGGTAATTTCGGGTGTTGCCATGGCAGTGGTGGGCGTGTCTTGTGGAGAGGTACTTTCACCTCTTGCCTGTTTCAGTCTTCAATGTGGTCCAGAGTTCGAGCCCCACCTCCTACCCCACCATCATCTGCAGAATAAAATCCCATCTGCTTAATATGCTGTCTAATCCTCCAACAATCTCTCCTTATCACAACTTTCCCACTTTGACTTTTATAACTTTTCCAATCCATGCCATTATTTGGGCTTAATACTTTGTATTTTTATTCTCCTTTATAACTCATACCAGAAAGCAATTCTTCCTCATCTGTTCTTAAACTCAGTTTAAAATTATGTCCTTATGTCAAAGGTACATTCAAATGTAGTCACTTCTCTTCTCCCATTGGACTTATTCCAGATGTGGTATACTTGTCATTAATGTAGCCCTTACTGAATTCAGGAATTGCATTAGGTGCTTTGATTATACTATTTGTCATAGGAATCCAGCAGTATGTTTATTTTTATACATGATTGCAAATAAAGAATCTGAGTCTCAGAGAGAGCTGGCTGTAACCACCTTACCCCACTGATGAATCTGAGCATAGCTAATAACGGAACAGCCTGAAGTGGTGAGCCTCTTTATGTGATGTAATGTGAGGCACAGAGCACCTCCTATGAAGGATTCTTGCCAAAATAGTTAGCCTGGATCTAGTCAAGTCTTTAGATCCAACAACAAGTTCACAGGGAATATGGAGAATAGAAGATCATGTTAAAATACAACTTGAAGAAGAAACAATCAGACCAAAATATGAAATGGGACCTCCTGTCAGAAAATTGCTCTAATTTCTGCCAAAGGTCAATTTTATGGAAAAAAAGAGATGGAGAACCACTCTAGATTAAGAGACATAGCAGTTATAACCCCGAACTACAATGTTTAGGGGTTGTTGGGATCCTTGTTTGCCCAAAGTCATAAAGCGTATATCAGCAGAGCTGTAATTCAAGCTTATTGAGGTCTGCCCAAGGCTGTAGAGATGCTGTCCATGCCCTGCCCACATCCTCTTGGCATTCACTATTCTCACACTAGCCTTTCTGTTTCAAAGGGTTCTGACTTCAAGCACCTGAGACTCTCTGCCTGAGCCTTTCTTTTGGCCCATGCCTGGGGCAGTCCAGGAAAGATGGGAGCTATGGCCTTGAGAGTAGACCTCAGCCAATAAAGGAAGGAGTTCGAGTGTTAAGTGTCTCAGCTTCCTCTTTTGTGTGGACAGTTCTGATGACTGGTCTCCACTATTTCCCAGAAGTCCCAGTAGGATTTATTCCCAGTTACAGAATTAATATTTGCATTAACACACCTTATATGGGTATCCTCTTTCTTTCTTACTTCTTCAGCTCATCCAGCAGTGCTTCCTGGAATCACTTTCCAAATAATCCATGAACATATCCTTTCCTCGGGGTCTGCTTCTAGGGGAACCCATCCTAAAATAGAGGATAAAACTTCTGCTCTTTCAACTGAACAATTCTGCCTCCTTCATCCACTCTGTCTTGTGATGCAATTGATAAGAGGCTGCATGACGCAGTTCACATGAGGAACTCTGTAGGCACACAAACCCAGGGCTTCACTCTAGCTTCTGCACTTGCTAATCACCTGACCTTAGGCAACTGAAACTGAGTCTAACATTCTCATTGGTAAAATAGGTCAACGATAGAGAAGTTCCTCTATTACACTTTCAACTTCTTCCACTTGATGCTGTTTCTAACACTAGATTTGTTTATGAGCACCTACGAAAGTTCATAAATCTAAGTAATAATAAAGAAGTAACTTGCGGCAAGATGTTAGTGATAGCTTGAATAAAGTCATTTTGTACTTTTGCATAAATGGACTTAGAACAGCCTCTAGGAACATGTCGTACTGGTGAGTCAGGGAGTTTCTGTGCTTACTGGGCAGAGAAAGTGTGATTATCGCACATATTTGTGTGAAGAACACAGCCTCATGTCTGACAAGAGGAGCTGAGTGAAAGAGAGTCTTTGTAGTTGCCTGTCTCACTCTAGATTTTGCATTCCTAGATGGCAGAAACTGTTTTATTAATCTGAGATATTTCCTTATAGCAACTGTGCAAAAATGAATAAGATAAATTTTACCCTCCGCGATTCTTTTTATAACATATTTGCAGTATTCGTAACCTATCAAACAAACCAAGTAACCAGCAGCTCGCTGTACTGGAAGCTCACTTACCAAATACATTTCCACAGCTTCCTTACAGCGGATTTTCTTCTTTCATTTCTCTGTCCCATTATCACATCATTGGGCTTGCTTTAATTCATCTACTTTTTTTTAATATCACCTCTTCTGAGAGCTTTCCTTCCCTCATTCTCAGCCTTTGGATCTCATCTAACTATCAACTTAGTCTTCCTTGTCCCCTTAATGCACTGGGGTGGTTTCTGGAGTTGGAAAATTGTTTTTTCACTTATATTACTAACTTCCTCTTACTTCCAACTTCTATATATGTGACAACTAGTAACATATTCACAGCTACAAATAATTTTCTCAATAACAATTCAATAATATTACATAGTTACTGTCTCTTACTCATTTAGTATTTCTTGAACTCTTCTCCAATAAATACAGATTGTTAAATCTCCTTTCTTATTCTTAAATTGTCTACTTTCACTATTTCTCTCCTTTCATCAGGTTAATTACCTACTTAAACCCAACGTTGTCTTACTCCATGGGTTTTTATCTATACCAGCGTTGCCCAATAGAAATTTCTAAGGTGATGGAAATGTTCTATATCGGGCTGTGTAATAAGGTACTCACCAGTCACAAGTGGCTACTGAGCACTTAAAATGTGGCTAGTGTGACCACGTATTAATGATTGATAAGACTTCATTCTCTATCCACTGGAAACTTACATTGAGGAGCAATATAGCTCTGTGGCTGGGAGGACAGGCTTTGGAGTGAGGTGGCTCTAGGTTGTTACCCTGGATTTACTAGCAGAGTGACTTTGGTTTGAGCAAGTCAGTCCACCCCTGTAGGTCCCCATTTCCTCAGTTAGAATATAGGCATAATAATAGTCCCTATCCCATAGGGTTGGTGTGAATATTAAATAAAATACCCAATGAAAAGTGCTTAACCTCGTGCTGGGTATGTAGTAATTATCAAATAAATGTTTTTGCTGATGTTATTATTAAAAAAATATTTTCTAGAGCAAAATTACTTATATGCTCCCAAATGAATCTCCAAGGATAAAACTGCAGCAACAGTAGGTAGTTTGGAGATAGGTAGTTGTTGAATGAGTGAATAAACAATGAATGAATGAATTACTATGATGAACAAATGTTCTGTTCTTTACATGCTCAGGGTCACTTGCTGAGTCAGAAGTAGAGGCAGCAGTAAGAACTCCGGCTATGGCCGGGCACGGTGGCTCACTCCTGTAATCCTAGCACTTTGGGAGGCTGAGGTAGGAGGATCACCTGAGGTCGGGAGTTCGAGACCAGCCTGACCCCGTCAGGCTGAACATGGAGAAACCCCGTCTCTTCTAAAAATACAAAATTAGCCGGGTATGGTGGCACATGCCTGTAATCCCAGCTACTTGGGAGGCTGAGGCAGGAGAATTGCTTGAGCCTGGGAGGTGGAGGTTGCGGTGAGCCAAGGCCTCACCATTGCACTCCAGCCTGGGCAACAAGAGTGAAATTCTGTCTCAAAAAAAAGAACTCCAGCTTTGACTAAATTTGTCTCTGTGCTCTTAGAAAGTTTGCTATATAAGATGAGCATAAAACTCTTACCCATGGCAAGTGTAATTTGGCAGGATGGGACTTTAAATTTCTACTTTATGTCCTGCCTTGTTTGAATTTCTTAGAAGCATGGATTATTTTTATAGTAAGAACAAGCAATTACTGTATATACAATTAATTATACTAATAAAATAGTCACAAAGTAGCATCAAGTAACTTGAATTAGTATTACAGTACCTTATGTGGGTAATGCCTGACTGAACAAGATTAGTAATATTTGGCAATTTTAATTAAAATGTTTGATAGGTTTCTGGGATTAATATTTTCTTTCTGGTCAGCAATGTAAAAAAAAGCAAGATTCACATGAAATTGACATAATAGACCCTCAATACACTCATACACACACATTATTTTATAAAAATTTGATACAAGAAATTTTAGTCAGATCAGATTAACATAGTTACCGAACTTCATAGTAATCAAAGCTTTGAGGTCATTATGTACTCTTATGTTTTTCTCAGAAAGAGACAAAGAGAGAAGAGAATAAAAAAAAAGAGACTGTCTTTCCTCAAAGCCAGTAGCTACTGCATAATATATATTTTTCAATCCATGTGGAGTATAGTGTGAAAGAATTTTATTATTTGCTTTCAGAATTGTATTTGTACTAAGAAATGCTTTGCAATTAGTGGAATATGATATTTTAATAGTTGAATCAATTAAATAAACATGCTATTGTTCATATTTTCCACTTGTAGCTCCCAGATTTAATATAACAACAAAATGAGGAAGTTTATTATTTTATATTATATGCTTAAATTAAGAGAATCATTCATGATTGATTTGGATACGTTTGTAAAACCTACATGATGTATCCCTGGTGCAGTCCTGTGAAACACAACTGCTGAACATTGCTAAACTGTACAAAACTTTTAAATAAAACATTCCTATCTCTAATATGTTTGCCAGAAGAATGAATCACAGTAGGCTGCTGTCGGTAAGCTAGCAGCCAGTGACGTGTGTTCCTTTTGCTTTCCTTTAACTTTGAGCAAGTGGTTGCAGTTGTTATCACCAAAACCAAACTATTGGGAGCGTTCTGATCTGTACGACAGTTTATGCCTCACATGACTGATCTCAAAAAGGTTGTAATGGGCACGCATTGCTGACTCAGTTACAATTTGTCAAAATCATGAACAAAACATACATACGCCCCCACTTGTGTTTCTTTAGACTTTTTTATAACCACACTTCATTTCCTTGGCATGTCAGTGTGGGGCTGGTGGCAGGATTCAGTGAAAAGTTGGCAAATGTAATAAAGAGTATTCAAACTTTGGAGTAAGTCACTACCTCTACTTCTCAAGCAGTTTTGCATTTGTACAATGAGGATATTTACATTACAGAATAACTGAGCACTTACTGAAATACGTTAAGGCATTTTAAAATCGTTAATTTGTAAAATAGTACATATTCACCATAGAAATTTTTAGGATACCAAAAAGCATAAAGAACGAAATAAAAGCAATGTATTATTCCACTACCTCGAGATTACCACTAACAATTTTTTCTTTTTCTTAACACCAAAAGATAAATATACAATTTTGTATCCTGCTCTTTTCACTTCCTCTTATAGAAAGTTATTCATCCAAAGTCACTGAATAATAAAGCTTTATTTTTAAACTGTAAAATGCTACATAAATACAAGGTCCATGTGCCATTTGCTGTTCAATCTTCAGTTCTGAGTCTGAAAAAGACTAATGCATTATCAAGGGGACTTGAAGTATCTATTGCTTATTCCTCAGTGCCCAAATTGACTATTTAGTTTGTTGAATTGAGATGGACTTTTTATTTTCAAGTTAATATCAAATTGAAAAGTGCAAGAAGTACCCACCGTTAAGTAATGGTAGACCTGAACTAACACGGTAAAAACACATTCACAATTTAAGTAGAGAAGCATCTTTGAATTCTACTTTCAATTTCCTAAGCATTTCACCAAGTAGTATGAGAAGCATGGGCTTTTGTCAACAGCTTCTCCATGAGTGAAGCTTTGCAAACAGATGAAATAACTTTTGTGAGCCGTTAGCAAGACTAGGAAATTAGCAAATTAGTAAACAGGCCAAATTTAAGTTATAAAGGTTTTTGACTGAAATAAGACATTTGGGTAATCTGTAAATCAATAAGGACAGAGGAATAAAGTAGTTCCATAAAATTCATATATAGAATGCCAAGAAACTTCTTTATTTTCCAATATTATAAAAGAAGCAGAAGCGGTCTTAAGAAAGAGAAACGCTTTTCATTATGACTTGGTGATATAAACACTAACGAGACACGTGGCCCAGTGAAATCCCGATGCACCACAGCTGTCTGGCATCCCACTGCACACTGGCAATAGAACAGTCCCTGTAGCCTATATTTAAACTTGGCACCTGCTGGGGAATCCCCTGGTGTGGTCCTGAAGTCAGTGGTGCAGTTGTTAATTTCCACAGTTTGCTTTAGTTACTAGGAGGCTGTTGCCAGATTAGGAAGACAGAGGGCCATCTGGATAAAAGACGTACCAGGGCCCTTGGAGTTGCTAGAACATTTCAGAGATCTAGTACGATAGGCCAGATGGACGAGGTTGTGTCACAATTTAATTCTTGAATTTGGGGCAATAAGCATGGACGTAGGGAAACAGCATGAAATGAGACATTCATTATTTATTCAAAGTCTATCAACTGAGTTCCCACTATATGACAGAGACTTTCCATTTTCTGGAGATGTAGTAATGAACACGATAAATGATATGTTTGTTATCTTAAAGTATATAATAAAATAATCAGCTTTCTTAATGTTTGTTTTTGTATTAAATCTAGAAGATGCAAGTGAAAAATATGAACCTTAGCATGTTTAGTAGAAGAAAAAGACTGTAAATATACTACTGAAGAAACAAAACATGGAATATGATAAGTTAAATACAACAAAATTAAAACAAGACTGTAAGTAATAGAGAGTAACTGGGTGGCTATTGTACACTGGGTGATCAGGAAAGACCTTTCTAAGGAGATGGCATTTAAGGTGAGATCCAAATAACTCGAAGGATAGAGCCAAGCAAAGGTGGAGGAGTGAGAACAAGGGAGGATGCTATCGGCAGGAGCAGCAGTTAGTGCCGAGGTTGAGGAACTGAACAGAAGTGTGGCTGCAGGGTCAGGAGAAGCAAGGGATGGTGTAAAATGAACCCTCAGGGCCTGATTCCGAGAGGTTTATTAGCCAAAGTAAGGAGTTTGGGTTTATTCTAAATGGTATTGGATACATTTAAATGGAGCCGTAATATGACAGGCCTCATTTGAATTCCAGCTCCACAGTTCATTTACTACGTGTCTTAGGGTAAATTTAATTAACTTGCCCGCTACTCAAGACAGTGTTAGCCAGACCTGGTACTACATTGCAGGGATTACACAGATGCATTAGATACAGTCTTTAAAATAGTTCACAGCCTAGTGGGAGACTTCATCTTTTTAAACCTCTTTCTTACTCTGGACAATTAAAATAATAACCTCCAAGTTCTTTACAGTATTAGACATGATGCAGAACAAAAAAACTTCTTAATAAATGGTAGTTATGAAATCTGTTATTATTATGCACTTCCAATAGGTTATATAAAAGCTTTTAAAAGGAAGTAAAATATAAAAATGTAAGTATTTAATATTTCACATGAGTTTCTTACCACAGGAAGTAATAAAGTGATATTAGTTCTTTGGGAAATGTCTGAAACAAGACATGGAACTGGTCATATGAGGAAAGGTAGGGAATCTGTTTGCATGAGATTTGTATAATATTAGAAAATACATAACATTTATACACACCACACACACACACACACACACACACACACACACACACACACACACATTTCCTAGGACTGCTGTGACAAAGTAAAACAAACTGGGTGGCTTAAAACAACAGAAATGTATCTTCTTGCAGCTCTGGAAGCTGGAAGTCCAAAATCAAGGTGCTGGAAGGGCCATGCTCTCTTTGAAAGCTGTGGTGGAGAATTTGTCCCATGCCCTTCTCTTAGATTCTGTTATCACTGGCAATCCTTGGCATTCCTTGGCTTGCAGCTGCATGACTCCAATCTCTGTCTCCATTGCCAACTGGCATTCTTCTTGTATGTCTGTCTCTTCTCCTCTTCTCATAAGGACACTAGTCATATTGGTTAAGGGCCCACTCTACTCCAATATTTCTTCCATAGTGAAAATGTCTTTCCAAATCTTTTGCCCATTTAAAAAAATTGGGTTGTTTGCTATTTTGTTTGAAGACTTCTTTATATATGCATTCTAGATACAAGTCCTTTATCAGACACTGTACATGTTTTGCAAATATATTCTCCCAGTGTGTGGCTTGTGTTTTCATTCTCTTAGTAGTGTCTTTCAAAGAGTAGAACTTTTGAAGTCTAATCTTTGGTTTTGAAGTCTAATCTTCATTAATTTACTTTTATGGATTTAGCTTTTGGTGTCGTATCTAAGAACTTTGTCTAACCCAAATATTTTCTCCTACATTTTCTTCTGGAAGTTTTAGTTACTGGTTTTGCATTTAGGTCTACGATTCATTATGAGTTAATTTTTGTATAAAGCAGAAGGTATGGCTTAAAGTTTATTTTTATCTTTTTGCACATGAGTATCTCATTTGTTACAATACAATTTTTCGAAAAGACTATCTTTTTTCCATTGACTTGCATTTGCGCCTTTTTGAAAATGTATTGACCATGTATGTGTGGATCTATTTCTGTTCCAAGAGTCCACACCCCCATATTTTTGCCAATGCCATAGTTTCTTGATTATTGTAGCTTTATAGTAAGCCTGGAAATCGAGTAGTGTGGTACCTCCAGCTTTCTCCTCTTTTTAAAAAGAATTTTTTGGCTCTTCTAAATATTTTGTCTTTCCAGCTTGTTGCTTTCTAGTTTCTTAAAAAAAGTCTTGTTAGGTTTTTGACGGAGATTGCATTGGATGTATGGATTCGTTTGAAAAGATATGATTTTTAATCTTAAAAGTACAGAGTTTTCCAATTTATGAACACAATATATATCTTCATTTATTTAGGTCTTTGCTGACTCTAAGACAAAGGAGGGGAAGGATGAGCATTTGCCTTGAGCTGTGTCTGTGTCTAAATTGGGTACTATTGTAACAGAGGATACTACAAAGCAGAAACTTTGTGCCACTTTTTCAGTTAGCATATTATGTGATAGTCATTGCTCCTGAACGTAGGTTTTTTTTTTGTTTTTTTTTTTTTTAGCATTCTTTTAAACATTTTTGGATGGAGAATGTAGAATTGTAAAATTAAAGAAATAAGTTAACATGAAATCATTCTATACCATGTTTGACTATTTTTTTTTTTTTTTTTTGAGACAGAGTCTTGCTCTTTCACCCAGGCTGGAGTGCAGTGGTGCGATCTCGGCTCACTGTAGGCTCCGCCTCCCGGGTTCACGCCATTCTCCTGCCTCAGCCTCCTGAGTAGCTGGGACTACAGGCGCCCGCCACCTCGCCCGACTAATTTTTTGTATTTTTAGTAGAGACGGGGTTTCACGGTGTTAGCCAGGATGGTCTCGATCTCCTGACCTCGTGATCCCCCCGCCTCGGCCTCCCAAAGTGCTGGGATTACAGGCGTGAGACTATTTTTAAAAAATGATCACATCCACCCATTATCCCAGGTAGAGTTGACTATGTTACTACCAGTAGTCCTGGACTTGTGAATGGTTTACTTAGAAAATGAAATATGATTTGGGAGGCCAAGGTGGGCAGATGACGAGGTCAGGAAATGGAGACCATCCTGGCCAACATGGTGAAACCCTGTCTCTACTAAAAATACAAAAATTAGCTGGGCATAGTAGTACACACCTGTAATCCCAGCTACTTGGGAGGCTGAGGCAGGAGAATCACTTGAACCCACCAGGCGGAGGTTGCAGTGAGCCGAGATCACTTCACTGTGATCCAGCCTGGTCCAGCCTGGTGATAGAGCTAGACTCCGTCTAAAAAAAAAAGAAAGAAAGAAAATGAAATATGTTTACAATAATCCAGAATGAATTACCATTTCTGGTGTATCATTAGTGCTTTAAGTTCCCTCAAACATTTTCATCCTGTAAATACCTTTGAATCTTTTATATCTTTTTTTTTTTTTTTGTGGCATAGCCTAGCTCTGTCATCAGGCTGGAGTGCAGTGGTGTGATCTCGGGTCACTGCAACCTCTACCTCCCGGGTTCAAGCGATTCTCCTGCCTCAGCCTCCCAAGTAGCTGGGATTACAGGTGTGCACCACCATGCCCGGCTAATTTTTGTATTTTCAGTAAAGACAGGGTTTCACCATGTTGACCAAACTGATCTCGAACTCCTGACCTCAGGCGATCCGCCTGCCTTGGTCTCCCAAAGTGCTGGGATTACAGGTGTGAGCCATCACGCCCGGCAAATCTTTTATGCCTTTTAAAGCATTAGGAAATAATTGTCAACTAAGGCTCTGAAACTTATATTGTAAATTCAACTGTCATAGGAACCAGGCAAGTACAGAAATGAGACAAGCCAGCTGGAACAAAAGACAAGAAGAGATGGAGACCCTGGTAAAGCAGGGAACACGTGTCTAAAGGCAGAGCAGCAAGTCAGTTTTAGTGATTGTTGCCAACTGGAACTAGAGTACCAGTGTTGACAGATATAATTTTTTTATGGAAAGAAGTTTTGATTGTTGGTTATAATTTCTCAAATTAAAAATTTTAAATAAAAAATACTTAAATTACTGTTTGCCAAACAAATACATCTAGGATTGACTCCAGCCCGTGATTGTCTGTTTTCAACTTCTGCTTTAAAACTTCAGTGAGAGCAGCAGCAAAGGATCTTATTAGGTTATGCCCAATATTTAATGAGTGCTTTTGTTGCAGAATAATGAGATGTCTGTTACCAGAAACCTTCCTGAAATAAGTGGATGCTTCTAATAGCATGCACTAGGTGGTGTAAGAAATTCAGAGGTGTCCTGCTGATGAACTAGTTTGGATCCTACCTTAGCAATTGAAATGATATTTGGTGATAGTCTCTGAGTTTAATATCAAAGGGTTTGCCCAGGGATTTGATAAGATGTTTGAGGTTTGTCTTTCTCTAACTGTCCTTGCGATCATAAGCAACCCACTTTAGCAGCCTGAGTCAGTTTTTACATCTTTTAGATGAGAAGATAGGACTATATGTTTTTCAAAGGTGCCACTGCCTTAATTTCAAACGTCAGTGGGACCTTAAAAATGGTATAGTCCTATCTTAGTTCTTTATGTCTCTGAGAAAATGTGGGCCTAAAAACGAATGTTACTATCTCTGAAATTAAACACAGCTGTCTAAAGAAGATGTAGAGATGTTAGATCTAAGCATATCTATTGTGTAGACTTATCTATCTATCCTTGAAACTTAAAGAAATTCCAATGGCATAGTCACCAAGCTATGAAATATACTTAATGATCATTACGTTGCTATTAAGTAGACTGATGAGGAGAACATCATTTGGGGAGCACAGAAACATAAACTTCTCACATGCTTTTGAGATAATGGAGACTTGGCAAATCATTTTAGAATGGTATCTAGAAATCAATACCTACTTTTAATAGTTTTTGATGGACCGTTTATTGAATTAAGTGACAACTGGGAAATTTAAGATACACACTGCAATGCAACAGATATATGAAAACTGCCTAGAGGCTATTTTAAATGATTGCATCTTTAATTTGTCAACCACTAAACATTATTTTAATACTTCGCTGATGGCTCTCTGGTGAGTGTTCCATTCACATGTGTGTACCTTCAAGCACTGCACGCATAAAAATCTCTGGAGCAAGATGATCACATTTACAAAATAGTGATCTATGGAGAATATTTCAGGGACCACAAGCAGACTTTTCTTTTCCTTTTTGACTCTCATCACCTGGATGACTTAATTAAAAGTATTTTTACTACACAAACATTTTAGGCCAACTGTATCTTTAGGAAAATATAATTCCCTTCATTGAGAAAACAGAAAAGAGTCAGAGCAGTATCAATATTTATCATTTTCCATAAATTATTGCTGTTATTAGGATGCTCTTCTGATGGTTGGATTTATTCAGATCTAGAGGAAAGAGTTATATTTTAGAATAGTTACTTAAACAAATGGTGAAAAGGTTTATTTGTTCTCAATACTATTAAGAAACAAAGAAAAATAGGTAATCTCAACTTAAAAGATGAGCTAGATTGTTCTGCACAGCAGTGAGGACCCAATGAAAACAGCCTGTTTAGAGATTAGAAATGGATTGGCTGTTGAATGGCACTGCCCTCCAATTTTTATATCATATCACACTTTCATGGGCTGAGGATTTGTCCCTCATAAAGCTGTCCTAAAAACTGATTATCTTTATACATTACTGGTTGCTAAAAATTGCACCTCATCTAATAGGTATTATATTGCAGTCAATTACACCAAAATTCCCAAAGTAAGGGCTACTCCACCATTATTGGCGAACCTAAGCATTTTCTCAACTTTCAAGGGGACTCAGAGACTGCACCTCTCTCGGCTCCTTACTGCTATCTGGACAAGAGCATCTGCTGACCTAGAGATTATAATAAGTGCTAGAGGTTTATAATTGTTGACTGGAAGAAGCAGCTGATGAGAATTTTGAGGAAGCAGACACATTTTAAACTGGGAAGTCAAAACAAATATACACCTCAAATCATCAATAACAGGAGAAAACAATTATTTTAAAGTTTTGTTCTTGTCACATAATAATTGTACCTATTTATGGGGTATAGTGTGATGTTTTCATACATGTATACATTGTGTAATGATCAAATCATGGCAAATAGCACATCCATCACCTCAAACACTTGTCATTTCTTTGTGGTGGGTGCATTCAAAATCCCGTCTTCTAGCTATTTTGAAGTATATAATACATTATTGTTAACTATTGTCACTCTACTGTGTATTAGAATGTCAGAACTTATTCCTCTTGTCTAACCATAACTTTGTACCTGTTGACCAACCTCTCCCCATCTCCCCTTCACACTTTCAAGCCTCTGGTAACCACTAGTCTACCCTCTATTTCTATAAGATCAACTTTTTAAGATTCCACATAGGAGTGAGATCACATGGTATTGTGCTTCTGTGCTTGGCTTATTTCATTTAACAAAATGTTCTCAAGTTTCATCCATATTGTTGCAAATGCAGAATTTCATTCTTTTTCATGATTCAATAGTATTCCATTGTGTATATACATACATATATATATATATAATTTAAAAATATCTATTCATTTGTTGATGGACACAGGTTTATTCTACATCTTGGCTATTGTGATTAGCATAGGAATAAACATCACTCATCATCAGGGAAATACAAATCAGTACCACATAAAACATTACCTCACCCTAGTTAAAATGGCTATTATTAAAAAGACAAAAAATAAGAAATGCTGGTGAGGACATGGAGAAAGAGGAATTCACACACTGTTGGTGGAATGTAAATTCCTATAGCCAGTATGATGAAAGTATGGAGGTTCCTCAAAAAATTAAAAATAGAACTACCATATGACCCAACAATCCAACTTCCGGATATATATTCAGTGGAAATGAAATGAGTATGTAGAAGAGGTACATCTGCATTCCCATGTTTGTTAAAGAAGAGAAAATTTCTATTTCTTAAAGACTAAGGTGCACTTTGTATGAATTTCCATACATTTTGACACACAATTACTGCCAAAATCTTTAGTGATTAGTGGTGATATTGTGCAGAGATTTTTCTGATCTGGAATTTTCGTGGTAGTCCGGATTCTAGTGACAGACTATCTGTGGCTTTTTAGTATTTCCCACAATACTCTTTTCTTCCTCTTCTCTCTTTCCTTTTTCTTATCCCCTTTTCTTCTATTTTTACTTCATTTTTTCTTTCTCTTTTTTTTTTCTTTTTCTTTCTTTAATTGTAAAGCCTTAAATCTCTCCATTGGCCTAAGGTTAAAATTATTTTAAGCCCTATATTTCTTTTCCTTATAGCCAAATATAAGCCAAAACCTTCTGGTATTCACCATAAGAACTCCCTCTCATATTGTGGGTTTGTAAAACCAAGAGCTTGACTGCTACTAGTGAGAGGTGAAGCCAGCTGGGCTTCTGGGTCAGGTGGGGACTTGGAGAACTTTTCCGTCTAGCTAAAGGATTGTAAACACACCAATCAGCGCTCTGTGTCTAGCTAAAGGTTTGTAAACGCACCAATCAGCACTCTGTAAAAATGCACCAATCGGTGCTCTGTGTCTAGCTAAAGGTTTGTAAACACACCAATCAGCACTCTGTAAAAACGGACCAATCAGCACTCTATAAAATGGACCAATCAGCACTCTGTAAAATGGACCAATCAGCAGGATGTGGGCAGGGCCAAATAAGGGAATAAAAGCTGGCCACCCGAGCCAGCAGCGGGAACCCAGGTCTGCTTCCATGCTGTGGAAACTTAGTTCTTTGTCTCTTCACAATAAATCTTGCTGTTGCTCACTCTTTGGGCCTGCACTGCCTTTGTGAGCTGTGGCATTCACTGCGAGGGTCTGCGGCTTCGTTCCTGAAGTCAGCGAGACCACGAACCCACTGGGAAGAACAAACAACTTAGGACGTGCCACCTTTAAGAGCTGTAACAGTTGCTGTGAAGGTCTGTGGCTTCACTCCTGAAGTCAAGGGAGACCACGAACCCAATGGAATAAACTGTGGACACATCTGAACATCTGGAGGAACAAACTCTGGACACACCATCTTTAAGAACTGTAACACTCACCGCGAGGGTCCATGGCTTCATTTTTGAAGTCAGAGAGACAAAGAGTCCACCGGAAGGAACCAATTCCGGACACGTTAGTAGTTAATGACTGTGAGTTATGAGGCACATGAATTGGTGAAATTGGAAAAAGAGTATTTATTTGGCTTCAGAATTATTTCCATCAACCCCGTGGTTACTTCTGACTGGTTTTTTTTCTTATTAAGACATATTAATGACTATTTTTAACTTTGTAAAAATTTAATTTCTTATTTTCTCATTTATTTTTTTCATCTGATGTCACCAGTTTTCCAAATTTCAGGTCACCTGAGCTTGGCAAGGCAGAACTATGATATTATTATTAAAAATATACTGCGCAATATAAATTATATGAAGAAGTAAAAGATGGGTTCTGCCCTCAATGAGTTGATAATCTAGTTGTGATATACAGTATTTGTTTCCGCTTTTAGGAGGGCCCATCCCCTTCTTTCGTATCTAAAGTCATTCGTTAGTTTTCAGCTCCTCCAGAATGCCACTGGGGAGAAATGATCTCTTTCTTGGCCAACGCCTTTTCGTTAAAATGGTCCCTCAGTTTTGTAGTTAATTACGTATCAGTTTCACTATTAGGGTTTGAGCTCCTGGAGAGCACGTCTTTGGTTGTATTCATCCAATTCCTGGCATATAGTAGGTGCTCCCAAATGTCAGGTTTTAGAGTGAAGAAATAAATCCTGAATGATAGTGCTATGGGACACACAAAAAAATTTTCAAAAATATTAAAGTGAATCAGAATTTCTTGACTTGTTATATTATCCCCCCCAAATCAGAAATCATAAGTATTCTTTTATGCTTATGCTTTTTTAAGCATTCTAACTCTTAGCTCTCAATTTTGTAGTTCTTATTAGAGGTTCCTTTATCAATATTTCTGTTAGCTCCAACAAATACTACATTTATATAGGTCTTTATATGATTGTTGACATAGCCCTTTTTGAAGCTATTCATGTTATTAAAAGTAATGCTTTTTTTTTTTTTTGGTTTACTGGATATTGAGCAGGAGGCTGCAATGAGGTTTTGCTAAATTAAAGTTTGTACAGTAAATCGACCTTTTTTTTCTGTTCAAGCTTATAGAGCAGTTGACTTTGTGTTCTTTTAAGATTGAAAACAACTGGTTTTTTAATAACCTATTGTTAGATTGCAGGTGTTTGCAAATGCTTCAGAAAATACTGCAAAGAGCCAAACAGTTTTATTTGGGGCATGTTTTATGTTTTATAATAGATTCTTCTGGACCTAGCATATGTATGTCAGGTTTAAATTTAGTAGATATAATGCTTCCAACATTTTAACCCTTAGAAAGGAGAATGAAAGGAAAGCCCGATTAATTGCTGGTACGATGATCCTTTGGCCATGCTTGCTGAATGATTTACGCTGGTGTTTTGTTAGACACAGCTGAACAAAGCCTCATTCGCTGTGGGTGTTCAATAAAAACAGTTATGGGGTTAGGAACTTACATTCTCAAAGAAAATGTGGTACAGTCTGAACAAATGAAATTTCTAATTTAATGTCTTCAAGATTTTTCTGCCCAAATCATCTTTCTTTTAATCCCTTTGATCACATTTATTCTTTCAGAAGCATAGACTATCTATGTTTTAATGCCAAACTCAAATTATCTCTTTAGTATTCAGCATTCTTTGCTTGTTTAGCCATGTCTACATAATTCTTATGCTTCTCATTTTCCAGGGTTTTCATTTCAAATAAACTTCCTTCCATGCCCTTCAGAGATAATCATCTTAGTGAGGTGATTCATGAGAAGATGCTCTATTCTACTTTGCTGTCCTGGGACTGGTCCATAGGACTGTTTTTAAAACAGATCACGTTTCTTGGGAGGAATTACATTTAGTCTTTTTTGTTCTTACCTTCTTTGGCCAGTCTAGACATGGCCCTTTAAATAGATCTTTAAATAACAAGTGCCAGCACACTTGAGAGGAGCAGAACATTTGAGGGTGTTGTTTTACATATTAATCACTCATGAATGTTTGAGTATTGAGAAGTCAGTTAATTAACCAGTTGGACACAGTTTTGTTTTTTTACATGCAGTCACATGCCATATACTATTAGGTGTTGGAGGGAGAAAGCGGAATGAAACAGAGTTCTTGATCTCAAGGCCTAAGGCAGGAAAATGAACCAATGACCACTTTATGGTATAATAGATCCTATGATGGCATCCCAATCCAGCCTGGAAGACGTGTCCCTGCAAGATTTTACAAAGAGGTGATGCCTAAAGTGGACCTTGAAAGATGAGTAGCATTAGGAGAATAAAGAGGTGGATGTGAAATGAGCATTCCAGACAGGGAATAGAATGAGTAAGGATAGTGTGACATGAAGGTGTGGCCTGCCCCTCCACACCTGTGGGTATTTCTAGTCAGGTGGAACGAGAGACTGAGAAAAGAAATAAGACACAGAGACAAAGTGTAGAGAAACAACAGTGGGCCCAGGGGACCAGCGCTCAGCATACCAAGGACCTGCACAGGCACCGGCCTCTGAGTTCCCTCAGTTTTTATTGATTATTATTTTCATTATTTCAGCAAAAAGGAATGTAGTAGGAGAGCAGGGTGATAATAAGGAGAAGGTCAGCAAAAAACATGTGAGCAAAAGAATCTATGTCATAATTAAGTTCAAGGGAAGGTACTATGACTGGACGTGCACGTAAGCCAAATTTCTGTTTCTCTCCACCCAAACATCTCAGTGGAGTAAAGAATAACAAAGCAGCAGCATTGCAAACATCTCTTGCCTCCCACCATAGGGCGGCTTTTCTCCTATCTCAGAATTGAACAAATGTACAATTGGGTTTTATACCAAGACATTCAGTTCCCAGGGGCAGGCAGGAGACAGTGGCCTTCCTCTATCTCAACTGCAAGAGGCTTTTCTCTTTCACTAATCCACCTCAGCACAGACCCTTTATGGGTGTCGGGCTGGGGGACAGTCAGGTCTTTCTCATCCCACGAGGCCATATTTCAGACTATCACATGGGGAGAAACCTTGGACGATACCCCGCTTTCAAGGGCAGAGGTCCCTGCGGATTTCCACAGTGCATTGTGCCCCTGGTTTATTGAGACTAGAGAATGGGGATGACTTTTACCAAGTATACTGCTTGTAAACATTTTGTTAACAAGGCATGTCTTGCACAGCCGTAGATCCCTCAAACCTTGATTTTATACAACACATGTTTTTGTGAGCTCCAGGTTGGGTCAAAGTGGCTGGGGCAAAGTGGCTGGGACAAAACTACAAATTAACAACATCTCAGCAAAGCAATTGTTTAAAGTACAGGTCTTTTTCAAAATGGAGTCTCTTATGTCTTCCCTGTCTACGTAGACACAGTGACAGTCGGATCCCTCTTTCTTTTCCCTACAGTGACATATCCAGGAATTATATGTATCTCAATATCACTGAGTGATGAGGGTAAAAAAGAGTGATAAAAATTGAAGCTGAAGAGAGAGCTGGAGGCCAAGTCAGGGACACCTTGGGAATCATGCTGAGGGTGCTTGGGGTGATGGCAATGCTGGGCTTTAGAATTAGGGTAAATAGTGCTATTTGTTACTGAACCATCAATATTTTGGGAGGAGGCGATATTTTGGTTCGGTATTTAAAAAATATGAATTCTGAATCATTTATATCCGGAGTGTTATATACTGGAATAAAAGCTAAATGAAATTAAGGTGTACTGTTTTAGAAGGAGAGATGTTCTGACAACATCTCTCCTGTTTTTTTTTTGAGACAGAGTTTCGCTCTTGTTGCCCAGGCTGGAGTGCGATGGCCTGATCTTGGCTCACTGCAACCTCTGCCTCCCAGTTTCAAGCGATTCTCCTGCCTCATCCTCCCAAGTAGCTGGGATTACAGGCACCCACCACCATGCCTAGCTAATTTTTCATAGAGACAGGGTTTCACCATGTTGGCCAGGCTGGCCTTGAACTACTGAACTCAGGTTATCCACCAGCCTCAGCCTCCCAAAGTGCTGGGATTACAGGCATGAGCCACTGTGCCTTACCATCTCTCCTATTTTAAACCTCTTCGGGGTCCCTTGATGTTTTAATTACAATTTTACTAGTTCTTAGATTAAGGATGGCAGCAACTGCCCCAGATGGCCTGCTGCTGGCTGGCTGCAGCAGGGAGATGCTACAGGGACTGCAGGCTCCATGGAGCCCACGGGAGCCGGGAACAAGTGGGAGACCCACCTTTTCTGACTTGGGGAGGGAGCTCCCTGGGTGCCACTGTAGTTCCCCAAACCATGGCTGCAGACCTGGGCCTCCTGCTCCACAGAGCAGGCAGAAGACCCTGCCCTCCTGGTGGGGCCGTGGCCACCCAAGTTGTGGCTGCATATCCAAGCCTCCCTGTGCTCTTGGGACTGGGAACAGGCAGGATTCCTGCCCTCCTGGGTGCAGCTGCAGCCACCAAAACTACAGCTGTAGACCTGGGCTTCCTGCTCCAGGGAGCAGGAAGCAGCCTGACTCCCTGGGCACAGCTACAGCTGCCCACCTGGCTGCAGACTCAGGTATCTCTGCACTCTTTGGAGCCCAGGAAGGCCCCAGTGCCTTTGGATGCTCAGAAGTGCCTCTTCCCACTGCCTAACTTCTCCCTCCTGTGGGTGCCTGCTGGGATCTCAGAGCAAAGACAGGGGGAGGCTGGGTGTCATGAACATCTGTGGGAGGCAGACAGATTCCTGGGCAGAGGTTGTGGTCCCAGTAAGGCCCCACCTTCAGGCCAGAGAGGTCTTGAAGGCTGGGGGTTGGGCCGTTATTCCACTTACCAGAGTGGGGACTTGTGGTGCCTTTTCCGGCAGCCCATGGCTGCCTATGGACCAATCAGCATGCACTTCCTTCGCCCTGAGGCCCATAAAAGCCCTGGTCTCAGTCAGAGCAGGGCAGAGGATGAAGAGACCACAGGATGAACAGCTGCAGAGAGGAGCTACCTTCTCTGCTAAGAGCTGGGATGATCAGCTGCAGAGAGGAACTACCCTCTCTGCTGAGAGCTTCAGAGACCTGCAGAGGCACTGGGACTACCAGCTGCAGAGAGAAGCCACCCAATCCAGGGCCTCCTCTCTGCTGAAAGCTGAACGCTGGACAGAATGACCTGCCTGCAGAGAGGAGTTACCCACTGTGGGTCTCCTCTGAGCTGTTCTAACACTCAATAAAGCTCCTCTTTGTCTTGCTCACCCTCCACTTGTCTGCATACCTCATTCTTCCTGGACACAGGACATGAACTTGGGCAAAGGGGCCACTGGCCACAGAGGTTTCTGGGGAGAAAAGCAACACCCCAAAGATCCTGTAACATTAGGATTATTTATTTAGTTGTTATCTGTATTGCTTCAAAGCCAGTGTGGGCCCTGGTTGACTACCTAGGTTTTAATTTAGTTTTGCTTTCCCCATGTGGTTTTAGGCCGCCTAGCACAAGGGCAAATGGAATCTGCCTCTGGAGTACTGTGCCCAGAGGGGATGGAGTATTTGTGCATTATGGAAATATTATTACTAGATAGAGAATGGAAAGAATATCGCCCATGGTTATATAACTGTGCTATTGACTAGAATGTGACAGTGGACAAATCACAGATTCCAGTTCCCTCATGTGTAAAATGAAGGGACTGTATTGGATATTTTCTAAATTACTCTTCAGTGAAGACTTCTGATCCCTATAATTGTGAAAATGAGGGCTCTGACCTGGCTGATCCCTAAAATCCGTCTCAGCTCCAAAATTCTATAATCTCTTGGACTCATTGTCATGGATAACTGAAAGTTATTTTTAATTCATAAATACAGTGTCTGCTGGTGCTTCTTCAAAAAGAAAGTCAGGAAGGTTTGGTGGTTAAAAGCAAGGATTTTGGTGTCAGGCCAGGCACAGGGAGCTTAAACCTTGGTTCTGCTACTTATCAACAGTGTGACTTGGGACAAGTAATGAGCTCTCCGAGCCTTGGTTTCCTTATTTGGGAAAATGAGGATAATAATAATAGTCTCATTGGGCAGACGGAAAGATTACAACAGACAACATGTATAAATTTCTGGACCAAAATAATTATTCAAGAAATGGTACTTGTTATTGTATACTAACCAAATGACAAGCAATTGTCAAGGTTGGGCCTAACCAGATTCAGCATAAGCCATTTGGACTTGGTAATGAATTTCTGCTCACTCTGTACAATGACCTCCAGCAAGATGTCTATACTTATTGCTGCTATTAGGCCTTGTAATATGTTTCTCTTCTGTTTAGGGAGGATATCTACTACATGACTCTCAGGGTAAAAGTAGTAAATTTTTAAAAATGAATTAGAATTCTTTCCTCTCAATTCTAAATTATTTAGCATAATATGCTCACAAAGATTCATTTATTCTGGGAAATTTGGCCTATATTTAAAGATATATAAATACATCAAAGCAGATTCAGTTCATAAAACCAGAGATAGATTTATGGATTTAGGTAGAAAATACTTAATGAAAATCTTCTTAGAACCAAAGAAAAATTTTAATGGTGGAATTTCAGATTTTAGGAGAGTACCAGAAACATAATTTTGTGAAACAACAGTAGTTAACATTTATTGAGGAACTAGTATGTACTCTCTCAATCCATTACGCATATTAATCCTTTTAATTTTTCCAACAACTGTGTAAGAAAGGTATTATTACTATGCTCATTTTACACATGAAGAAATTAAGGAACTAAGAGTTTCAGTAGCTTATGTAATGTCATGCATTACACAGTAATGCAGATGGTAATAAGAACAGCAAGGATTTCAGTCCAAACAATTTGACTCCTGAGCCCTCACACTTTTCTTTATAATGAGTAAGGATGAATTTATCTTTTTCAAATAATACCACATAGACAGTGTAGGTAGCCACTCCCATTAGATATTTAATCCTTTGGGTAACGAGGTTTTCTGTTCTAAGAAATGTCTACCAAAATTTATATACCCAGGAAGGTGCAACACTTGAACTCTGATTTCCTTTTTTTTTTTTTTTTTAATTATACTTTAGGGTTTTAGGGTACATGTGCACAATGTGCAGGTTTGTTACATATGTATCCATGTGCCATGTTGATTTCCTGCACCCATTAACTCGTCATTTAGCATTAGGTGTATCTCCTAATGCTGTCCCTCCCCCCTCCCCCCACCCCACAACAGTCCCCGGAGTGTGATGTTCCCCTTCCTGTGTCCATGAGTTCTCATTGCTCAATTCCCACCTATGAGTGAGAACATGCGGTGTTTGGTTTTTTGTCCTTGCGATAGTTTACTGAGAATGATGTTTTCCAGTTTCATCCATGTCCCTACAAAGGACACGAACTCATCATTTTTTATGGCTGCATAGTATTCCATGGTGTATATGTGCCACATTTTCTTAATCCAGTCTATCATTGTTGGACATTTGGGTTGGTTCCAACTCTTTGCTATTGTGAATAGTGCTGCAATAAACATACATGTGCATGTGTCTTTATAGCAGCATGATTTATAGTCCTTTGGGTATATACCCAGTAATGGGATGGCTGGGTCAAATGGTATTTCTAGTTCGAGATCCCTGAGGAATCGCCACACTGACTTCCACAATGGTTGAACTAGTTTACAGTCCCACCAACAGTGTAAAAGTGTTCCTATTTCTCCACATCCTCTCCAGCACCTGTTGTTTCCTGATTTTTTAATGATGGCCATTCTAACTGGTGTGAGATGGTATCTCACTGTGGTTTTGATTTGCATTTCTCTGATGGCCAGTGATGATGAGCATTTCTTCATGTGTTTTTTGGCTGCATAAATGTCTTCTTTTGAGAAGTGTCTGTTCATGTCCTTTGCCCACTTTTTGATGGGGTTGTTTGTTTTTTTCTTGTAAATTTGTTTGAGTTCATTGTAGATTCTGGATATTAGCCCTTTGTCAGATGAGTAGGTTGCAAAAATTTTCTCCCATTCTGTAGGTTGCCTGTTCACTCTGATGATAGTTTCTTTTGCTGTGCAGAAGCTCTTTAGTTTAATGAGATCCCATTTGTCGATTTTTGCTTTTGTTGCCATTGCTTTTGGTGTTTTAGACATGAAGTCCTTGCCCACGCCTATGTCCTGAATGGTATTGCCTAGGTTTTCTTGTAGGATTTTAATGGTTTTAGGTCTAACATATAAGTCTTTAATCCATCTTGAATTAATTTTTGTATAAGGTGTAAGGAAGGGATCCAGTTTCAGCTTTCTACATATGGCTAGCCAGTTTTCCCAGCACCATTTATTAAATAGGGAATCCTTTCCCCATTTCTTGTTTTTGTCAGGTTTGTCAAAGATCAGATAGTTGTAGCTATGCGGCGTCATTTCTGAGGGCTCTGTTCTGTTCCATTGATCTATGTCTCTGTTGTGGTACCAGTACCATGCTGTTTTGGTTACTGTAGCCTTGTAGTATAGTTTAAAGTCAGGTAGCGTGATGCCTCCAGCTTTGTTCTTTTGGCTTAGGATTGACTTGGCAATGCGGGCTCTTTTTTGGTTCCATATGAACTTTAAAGTAGTTTTTTCCAATTCTGTGAAGAAAGTCATTGGTAGCTTGATGGGGATGGCATTGAATCTATAAATGACCTTGGGCAGTATGGCCATTTTCACGATATTGATTCTTCCAACCCATGAGCATGGAATGTTCTTCCATTTGTTTGTATCCTCTTTGATTTCATTGAGCAGTGGTTTGTAGTTCTCCTTGAAGAGGTCCTTCACATCCCTTGTAAGTTGGATTCCTAGGTATTTTATTCTCTTTGAAGCAATTGTGAATGGGAGTTCACTCATGATTTGGCTCTCTGTTTGTCTGTTATTGGTGTACAAGAATGCTTGTGGTTTTTGTACATTAATTTTGTATCCTGAGACTTTGCTGAAGTTGCTAATCAGCTTAAGGAGATTTTGGGCTGAGACAATGGGGTTTTCTAGATATACAATCATGTCATCTGCAAACAGGGACAATTTGACTTCCTCTTTTCCTAGTTGAATACCCTTTATTTCCTTCTCCTGCCTGATTGCTCTGGCCAGAACTTCCAGCACTATGTTGAATAGGAGTGGTGAGAGAGGGCATCCCTGTCTTGTGCCAGTTTTCAGAGGGAATGCTTCCAGTTTTTGCCCATTCAGTATGATATTGGCTGTGGGTTTGTCATAGATAGCTCTTATTATCTTGAGATACGTCCCATCAATACCTAATTTATTGAGAGTTTTTAGCATGAAGGGTTGTTGAATTTTGTCAAAGGCCTTTTCTGCATCTATTGAGATAATCATGTGGTTTTTGTCTTTGGTTCTGTTTATATGCTGGATTACATTTATTGATTTGCGTATGTTGAACCAGCCTTGCATCCCAGGGATGAAGCCCACTTGATCATGGTGGATAAGCTTTTTGATGTGCTGCTGGATTCGGTTTGCCAGTATTTTATTGAGGATTTTTGCATCAATGTTCATCAAGGATATTGGTCTGAAATTCTCTTTTTTGGTTATGTCTCTGCCAGGTTTTGGTATCAGGACGATGCTGGCTTCATAAAATGTGTTAGGGAGGATTTCCTCTTTTTCTATTGATTGGAATAGTTTCAGAAGGAATGGTACCAGTTCCTCCTTGTACCTCTGGTAGAATTCAGCTGTGAATCCGTCAGGTCCTGGACTCTTTTTGGTTGGTAAGCTATTGATTATTGCCACAATTTCAGAACCTGTTATTGGTCTATTCAGAGATTCAACTTCTTCCTGGTTTAGTCTTGGGAGGGTGTATTTGTCAAGGAATTTATCCATTTCTTCTAGATTTTCTAGTTTATTTGCATAGAGGTGTTTGTGGTATTCTCTGATGGTAGATTATATTTCTGTGGGATCGGTGGTGATATCCCCTTTTTCGTTTTTTATTGCATCTATTTGATTCTTCTCTCTTTTCTTCTTTATTAGTCTTGCTAGCGGTCCATCAATTTTGTTGATCTTTTCAAAAAACCAGCTCCTGGATTCATTAATTTTTTGAAGGGTTTTTTGTGTCTCTATTTCCTTCAGTTCTGCTCTGATTTTAGTTATTTCTAGCCTTCTGCTAGCTTTTGAATGTGTTTGCTCTTGCTTTTCTAGTTCTTTTAATTGTGATGTTAGGGTGTCAATTTTGGATCTTTCCTGCTTTCTCTTGTGGGCATTTAGTGCTATAAATTTCCCTCTACACACTGCTTTGAATGTGTCCCAGAGATTCTGGTATGTTGTATCTTTGTTCTCGTTGGTTTCAAAGAACATCTTTATTTCTGCCTTCATTTCATTATGTACCCAATAGTCATTCAGGAGCAGGTTGTTCAGTTTCCATGTAGTTGAGCGGTTTTGAGTGAATTTCTTAATCCTGAGTTCTAGTTTGATTGCACTGTGGTCTGAGAGACAGTTTGTTATAATTTCTGTTCTTTTCTCTGATTTCCTTTTAAAATCGTTTACTCCTTATCTCCAAGCTACCAGCTAGATGTAGCCACTTGAGTAATCAGAAGAAACCACAAACTCAATGTGTCCAAACTAAGCCCTTCATCTTCCATTCCAATCCTTCTCCTCCTGGGTTCCTGCTATTGACTGAATTGTGTCCCTCTAAAATTCATATATTGAAGCGCTAACCCACCATTTGATGGTATTCGAAGACAAGGCTTTTGGCAGGTAATAAGATTTAGATGAGGTCATGTGGGTGGGGTCCTGGGGATGGAATTAGTGCTCTTATAAAAAGAGACCAGGGCTGTCTGTCTTTCTAGCTTCCATGTAAAGACATGGAAAGAAGATGACTATCTGTGGGCCCAAAATTAGGCCCTTACCAGGAACCAAGTTGGCAGCATCTTGATCTTGGATTTCCCAGCCTCCAAAACTGTAAAACATAAATGTTTCTTGTTTAAGGCACCCAGTTTGTGGTATTTTGTTATAACAGCCTGAGTAGACTAAGATGGTTCTGCATTTCTTTCAATGATACCATATTCCCAGTCAGGCAGGCTGGATGTTTGGAAATCATCCTCAACTCCTCCTGTTTCTGCTCCGGCAATCCATTACTAAATTCTGTTAGTTCTCTTTTTTGGTATTCTTGCTCTGTGTTCAGTACCACAGCGCCTTGCCATTTATTGTCCAGATTATTTGTATAATAACCTCATTGGTTCACTTTTTGTCTAAGAGTTCCTGGAGATTTAAAGAAGAAAAATTTGAGACACAACAAAAGCATCCTTCTTCAAAAATCTCCAGTGGCTTTCCATTGCCTGAAGAATAACATTCAAACTCCTCAGCAAAGAATTTACAGCACCCCATGAAAAGGCCTCAATTGCCTCTTCAGCCTCAGCTCCTAATATACCCAGCATTTTACTGCAGCCATGTGGGTTCACCAAACGTGTTTTCAAGTTCCTGGGTCTTTGCATCTCTGCTTGGTAGAGTTCTTGACTTTTCATCCTGTTCTGAAATCCTACTCATTCTTCAAGACCCTTTTGAAGTGCTTCCTCCCTCTAGCCACCCCATGATTTGTCTCATTAAATACTTATGTTTCAAATACTGCAAAGTATTTTGTTTCTACCTTTGTCATGTCACTTAATTTTCAACATGATTGTCATCTTGTTTAGCCTGACAGGTTTGTAAAGATGGGGACCTTTGTACATTGTGTTTTGTACATTGAAGTTGCTCAATAAATGTTTATTGAACTTAATACCTTTGGAGAAAGAGTTGACAAGGACGTATAAGCAAGATTGAAATGTAGGTAAATGGGAGGGCATTTAAATAGAAAAAGAGTGTATTGAAGAGAAAACAGTTTTCTCTTTGTCTTTTGCCCGAGTAAATACTCCTTAGGATAGAATCAATGCTTTTTTTACCCTGGAGGTACACATTCAAGTCACAAAGTATTTGTGTCATCTACACCAGACTTATGACTTTCATACTTCAGATGTGTACTACAAATAACAAACACAGAATTCTTATCTGTCTTTTAAATATTTGTTGGTTTTATGTCATTTTGCCATTCTTGGTTTAATATGTCTGCTACGTAATAGAGGATTTCTCTGGTATTTGCCCCAGGTTTCTGACATGAAGCTTCTAAAACCGTTGGAATTTCCTGAGAGATAGAAGTCTTTTTGTTATTCCTGAGCCTCCTGGATGGTCCCTGAGTTTATGCTAATGAGTTGACTCATGGTGGGCTATTCGATAGCTTTGGGACAGGGGCTGGGCACCAGAAAGAGCAACCATGTGATTAGAGGGTTGAAACATTGAGCCAGTCTGACTTCCAGGGAGGACAACGTGTGCAGATTCAGTTCAGTAATGCTGCCAATGATTTAATCAAGTATGCCTACCTAATGGAACCTCAATAAAAACTGAACACCAAAGCTTAGTGGTGCTTCCTGGTTGGTGAACACACTGATGTGCTGGGAAGGTGCTATGACTTGATTTGATAGGAAGATGATACAGAAGAGAATGTGCACTAGGGACCCTCCCAGACCTCCTCCATGTGTCTGTTCATTTGGCTGATCCAGAATGTATCCTATATAATAAAACTCTAATCCTAAGTATTACACTTTCCTGAGTTCTGAGTTGTTCCAGTAAATTATTGAACCTAATGAGAGACAGGACTAGCTGGATTTCCTAGGCCGACTAAGAATCCCTAAGCCTAGCTGAGAAGGTGACCGCATCCACCTTTAAACATGGGGCTTGCAACTTAGCTCACACCCAACCAATCAGAGAGCTCACTAAAATGCTAATTAGGCAAAAACAGGAGGTAAAGAAATAGCCAATCATCTATTGCCTGAGAGCACAGCGGGAGAGACAAGGATTGGGATATAAACCCAGGCATTCGAGCCGGCAACGGCAACCCCCTTTGGGTCCCCTCCCTTTGTATGGGAGCTCTGTTTTCACTCTGTTTCACTCTATTAAATCTTGCAACTGCACTCTTCTGGTCCATGTTTGTTACGGCTCGAGCTGAGCTTTCACTCGCCATCCACCACTGCTGTTTGCCACTGTCGCAGACCCACCACTGACTCCAATCTCTCCAGATCCGGCAGGGTGTCCGCTGTGCTCCTGATCCAGCGAGACTCCCATTGCCACTCCCGATCGTGCTAAAGGCTTGCCATTGTTCCTGCATGGCTAAGTGCCTGGATTCATCCTAATTGAGCTGAACACTAGTCACTGGGTTCCACGGTACTCTTCCGTGACCCACAGCTTCTAATAGAGCTATAACACTCTTCGCATGGCCCAAGATTCCATTCCTTGGAATCTGTGATGCCAAGAACCCCAGGTCAGAGAACACGAGGCTTGCCATCATCTTGGAAGTGGCCCGCCACCATCTTGGAAGCGGCTCATCATCTTTTTTTTTTTTTTTTTTAGACAGAGTCTCGCTCTGTCACCCAGGCTGGAGTGCAGTGGCGCAATCTCGGCTCACTGCAAGCTCCACCTCCCAGGTTCAGCCATTCTCCTGCCTCAGCCTCTCCGAGTAGCTGGGACTACATCATCATCTTGGGAGCTCTGTGAGCAAGGACCCCCGGTAACATTTTGGCGACCACGAAGGGACCTCCAAAGCGGTGAGTGATATTGGACAACTTTCGCATGCTATTCTGTCCTATCTTCCTTAGAATTGGAGGAAAATACCGGGCACCTGCCAGCCAGTTAAAAATGATTAGCATGGCTGCCGGACTTAAGACTCAGGTGTGAGGCTATCTGGGGAAGCGCCTTCTGACAACCCCCAACCCTTCTGGGTTGGGGACATTGGTCTGGCTGGAGCCAGCTTCCACTTTCAATTTTCTTGGGGAAGCCAAGGGCTGACTAGAGGCAGAAAGCTGTCATCCTGAACTCCTGGCAGTAGCCGGTTGAGATCATGGCGCAGCCAGAAGTCTCTATTCAACAGTCGCCCATGCGTGCACCCCTACTTTTTCTTCTGACCCATACCTCCTGGGTCCCGACCACGACTTTCTTGAAAGTGTAGCCTCAAAATTCTTCTTAACTCTGAATCTATTTCCTCTGATCTCGGCCTCCTAGGTACTAATGGTTCAGACTTTCATTTCCTCTAGCAAGTTGTATCTCCAAAGGTATCTAACGAAGCTCTATGCTGTGTCCTTAGGCATCTAGGCTATAGAATCCAGGGAGTCTTATCCCTGGAGTCCCTCGTGATTTAGGTATACAGCTCTCGACATGCGCAAGTTATGTGGGACCTGTTCCCCACCACCCTTGCCAGGGCCCCAAGTTTGTAATGGCTAAGAGAGAGAGATGGAGAGAGACGGAGAGAGAGAGAGAGAGAGACGGAGAGAGAGAGAGATGGAGAGAGACAGAGAGACAGAGAGATGGAGAGAGAGAGAGGTGGAGAGAGACAGATGGAGAGAGACAGAGAGACGGAGATGGAGAGAGACAGAGAGACGGAGAGAGAGAGATGGAGAGAGAGAGACAGAGAGAGAGACGGAGAGAGAGAGAGAGATGGGGAGAGAGAGAGAGATGGGGAGAGAGAGATGGGGAGAGAGAAAGATGGGGAGAGAGAGAGAGAGATGGAGAGATGTGGAGAGAGAGAGAGATGGGGAGAGAGAGAAAGATTGGGAGAGAGAGAGATGGAGAGAGAGACAAAGACAGAGTCAAAGAGAAAGAAAAAAAAGATAGAAATAGTAAAAAAAGTGTGCCCTATTCCTTTAAAAGCCAGGGTAAATTTAAAACCTGTAATTGATAATTGAAGGTCTTCTCCATGACCCTATAACACTCCAATTCCACTTTGTTGTCAGTGTAAAAAAGGGCATAGCCCGAAAGCACTGAGGCCACTGACAACTCGTAGCTTTCCTATCAAAAATCCTTAACCCAGTAACCCGCAGATGGGCCAAATTCATTCAGTCGGTAGTGGCAACTGCTTTGCTAAAAGTAGAAAAGTAACTTTTAGAGGAAAACTCATTGTGATTACACCTCGCCAGTTCGGAATTATTCTAAGTAAAAAAAAAAAAAAAAAAGCAAAAAGGTAGCTTACTAACTCAAAAATCTTAAAGTATAGGGCTATTATATTAGAAAAGGGTAATGTAACTCCAACCACTGATAATTCGCTTAACCCAGCAGATTTCCTAACAGGGGATTTAAATCTTAATTACCATACAAAGGTCCCACCAGACCTAGGAGGAACTCCCTTCAGGACCGGATGAGGAAAAACCCAGGTGATCGAGGAAAAAACCACAATGGGTGTTCAGTAATTGATACGGAGACCCTTGTGGAAGCAGAGTTAGAAAAATTGCCTAATAACTGATCTCCTCAAATGTGCGAGCTGTTTGCACTCAGCCAAGCCTTAAAGTACTTACAGAATCAAAAGACTATTTCAATCCTGACTCCAAAGGTTCGCTACACCCTCTCTGGAATGAATTTGCATAAGAACTGTTGTTAATGGAAATGCATCTTGATGGGGCGGCTGGGTTGTTATGAAATAGGAACCCAGCCCAGCTCTAGGACTCACCCCTGAGCGCAAAGGCAATGTTGGGCACGCCAGTGGTAAAGGACCACTAGAATCCAGCAGTCCAGACCCCTTTCTTTGTGGTCAAGAGAGGCGGGAAAACAGGTGCAGGACTGCTACATCGGTGAGCGTAACTAATCCGATAAGCAGAGATCCATGGGTGGTTATGCACCCTGGAAAAGAATAAGCATTAGGCCCTTAGAGGACGCTCTAGGACTAATGCTCATCAGAAAATGACTAGGGGTTCCGGCATCCCTATGTTCTTTTTTCAGATGGGAAACATTCCCGCCACCCCAAGGCAAAAACGCCCCTAAGATGTATTCTGCAGATTTAGGACTAATTTGACCCTCAGACGCTAAGAAAGAAATGACTTATGTTCTTCTGCAGTACCACCTGGCCACGATATCCTCTTCAAGGGGAGAAACCTGGCCTCCTGAGGGAAGTATAAATTATAACACCATCTTACAGCCAGACCTCTTCTGTAGAAAGGAGGGCAAATGGAGTGAAGTGCCATATGTGCAAACTTTCTTTTCATTAATAGACAACTCTCAATTATGTAAAAAGTGTGGTTTATGCCCTACAGGGAGCCCTCAGAGTCTACCTCCCTATCCCAGCATCCCCCCGACTCCTTCGCCAACTAATAAGGACCCCCCTTTTACCCAAATGGTCCAAAGGAGATAGACAAAGGGATAAACAATGAACCGAACAGTGCCAATATTCCCTGATTATGTCCCCTCCAAGCAGTGGGAGGAGGGGAATTCGGCCCAGCCAGAGTGCATGTACCTTTTTCTCTCTCAGACTTAATGCAAATTAAAATAGACCTAGGCAAATTCTCAGATAACCCTGATGGCTATATTGATGTTTTACAAGGGTTAGGACAATCCTTTGATCTGACATGGAGAGATATAATGTTACTACTAAATCAGACACTAAGCCCAAATGAGAGAAGTGCCGCCATAACTGCAGCCCGCAAGTTTGGCGATCTCTGGTATCTCAGTCAGGTCAAGGATAGGATGACAACAGAGGAAAGAGAACGATTCCCCACAGGCCAGCAGGCAGTTCCCAGCATAGACCCTCACTGGGACACAGAATCAGAACATGGAGATTGGTGCCGCAGACATTTGCTAACTTGCATGCTAGAAGGACTAAGGAAAACTAGGAAGACTATGAATTATTCAATGATGTCCACTATAACACAGGGAAAGGAAGAAAATCCTACTGTCTTTCTGGAGGGACTAAGGAGGCACTGAGGAAGCATACCTCCCTGTCACCTGACACTATCGAAGGCCAACTAATCTTAAAGGATAAGTTTATCACTCAGTCAGCTGCAGACGTCAGAAAAAAACTTCAAAAGTCCGCCTTAGGCCCAGAGCAAAACTTAGAAACCCTATTGAACTTGGCAACCTCAATTTTTTATAATAGAGATCAGGAGGAGCAGGCAGAATGGGACAAACAGGATTAAAAAAAAAAAAGGCCACTGCTTTAGTCATGGCCTTCAGGCAAGCAGGCTTTGGAGGCTCTGGAAAAGGGAAAAGCTGGGCAAATCGAATGCCTAATAGGACTTGCTTCCAGTGCGGTCTACAAGGACACTTTAAAAAAAGATTGTCCAAGTAGAAGTAAGCTGCCCCCTCGTCCATGCCCCTTATGTCAAAGGAATCACTGGAAGGCCCACTGCCCCAGGGGATGAAGGTCCTCTGAGTCAGAAGCCACTAACCAGATGATCCAGCAGCAGGACTGAGGATGCCTGGGGCAAGTGCCAGCCCATGCCATCACCCTCACAGAGCCCCAGATATGCTTGAACATTGAGGGCCAGGAGGTTAACTGTCTCCTGGACACTGGCGCGGCCTTCTCAGTCTTACTCTGCTGTCCCGGACAACTGTCCTCCAGATCTGTCACTATCCTAGGGGTCCTAGGACAGCCAGTCACTAGATACTTCTCCCAGCCACTAAGCTGTGACTCAGGGGCTTTATTCTTTTCACATGCTTTTCTAATTATGCCTGAAAGCCCCACTCCCTTGTTAGGGAGAGACATTCTAGCAAAAGCCGTGGCCATATTATACACCTGAACAAAGGAGAAGGAACACCCATTTGTTGTCCCCTGCTTGAGGAAGGAATTAATCCTAAAGTCTAGGCAACAGAAGGACAATATAGATAAGCAAAGAATGCCTGTCCTGTTCAAGTTAAACTAAAGGATTCCGCCTCCTTTCCCTACCAAAGGCAGTACCCCCTCAGACCCGAGGCCCAAGAAGGACTCCAAAAGATTGTTAAGGACCTAAAAGACCAAGGCCTACTGAAACCATGCAGTAGCCCCTGCAATACTCCAAACTTAGGAGTACAGAAACCCAACAGACAGTGGAGGTTAGTGCAAGATCTCAGGATTATCAATGAGGCTGTTGTTCCTCTATACCCAGCTGTACCTAGCCCTTGTGCTCTGCTTTCCCAAATACCAGAGGAAGCAGAGTGCTTTACAGTCCTGGACCTTAAGGATGCCTTTTTCTGCATCCCCGTACATCCTGACTCTCAATTCTTGTTTGCCTTTGAAGATACTTCAAACCCAATGTCTCAACTCACTTGGACTGTTTTACCCCAAGGGTTCAAGGATAGCCCCCATCTGTTTGTCCAGGCATTAGCCCAAGACTTGAGCCAGTTCTCTTACCTGGACACTCTTATCCTTTGGTATGGGGATGATTTAATTTTAGCCACCCGTTCAGAAACCTTGTGCCATCAAGCCACCCAAGCACTCTTAAATTTCTTTGCTACCTGTAGCTACAAGGTTTCCAAATGAAAGGCTCAGCTCTGCTCACAGCAGGTTAAATACTTAGGGCTAAAATTATCCAAAGGCACCAGGGCCCTCAGTGAGGAATGTATCCAGCCTGTACTGGCTTATCCTCATCCCAAACCCTAAAGCAACTAAGAGGGTTCCTTGGCATAACAGGCTTCTGCCGAATATGAATTCCCAGGTAAAGCGAAATAGCCAAGCCATTGTATACACTAATTAAGGAAACTCAGAAAGCCAATACCCATTTAGTAAGATGGACACCTGAAGCAGAAGCGGCTTTCCAGGCCCTAAAGAAGGCCCTAACCCAAGCCCCAGTGGTAAGCTTGCCAACGGGGCAAGACTTTCCTTTATATGTCACAGAAGAAACAGGAATAGCTCTAGGAGTCCTTACACAGGTCTGAGGGATGCGCTTGCAACCCGTGGCATACCTGAGTAAGGAAATTGATGGAGTGGTAAAGGGCTGGCCCCATTGTTTATGGGTAGTGGCAACAGTAGCAGTCTTAGTACCTGAAGCAGTTAAAATAATACAGGAGATCTTACTGTGTGGACATCTCATGATTTGAAGAGCAAACTCATTGCTAAAGGAGACTTGTGGCTGTCAGACAACCATTTACTTAAATATCAGGCTCTATTACTTGAAGGGCCAGTGCTGCGACTGTGCACTTGTGCAACTCTTAACCCAGCCACATTTCTTCCAGACAATAAAGAAAAGATAGAACATAACTGTCAACAAGTAATTGCTCAACCAATGCTGCTCGAGGGGACCTTTTAGAGGTTCCCTTGACTGATCCCGACCTCAACTTGTATACTGATGGAAATTCCTTTGGAGAAAAAGGACTTCGAAAAGCGGGGTATGCAGTGGTCAGTGATAATGGAATACTTGAAAGTAATCCCCTCACTCCAGGAACTAGTGCTCAGCTGGCAGAACTAATAGTCCTCACTCGGGCACTAGAATTAGGAGAAGGGAAAAGGGTAAATATATATACAGACTCTAAGTATGCTTACCTAGTCCTCCATGCCAATGCAGCAATATGGAGAGAAAGATAATTCCTAACTTCTGAGGAAACACCTATCAAACATTAGGAAGCCATTAGGAGATTACCATTGGCTGTACAGAAACCTAAAGAGATGACAGTCTTACACTGCCGGGGTCACCAGAAAGGAAAGGGAAATAGAAAGGAACCGCCAAGCGGATATTGAAGCCAAAAGAGCCGCAAGGCAGGACCCTCCATTAGAAATGCTTATAGAAGGACCCCTAGTATGAGGTAATCCCCTCCAGGAAACCAAGCCCCAGTACTCAGCAGGAGAAATAGAATGAGGAACCTCACAAAGACATAGTTTCCTCCCCTCAGGATGGCTAGCCATCGAAGAAGGAAAAATACTTATGCCTGCAGCTAACCAATAGAAATCACTTAAAACCCTTCACCAAACCTTTCACTTAGGCACGGATAGCACCCATCAGATGGCCAAATTATTATTTACTGGACCAGGCCTTTCAAAACTGTCAAGCAGATAGTCAGGGCCTGTAAAGTGTGCCAAAGAAGTAATCCCCTGCACTGCAGGCCGTACATTTCAATCCCTGTATCTTTAACCTCCTTGTTAAGTTTGTCTCTTCTAGAATTGAAACTATAAAACTACAAATCGTTCTTCAAATGGAGCCCCAGATGCAGTCCATGACTAAAATCCACTGCGGACCCCTGGACCGGCCTGCTAGCCCATGCTCCGATGTTAATGACATCGAAGGCACCCCTCCCAAGAAAATCTCAACTGCACAACCCCTACTATGCCGCAATTCAGCAGGAAGCAGTTAGAGCAGTCATTGGCCAACCTCCCCAACAGCACTTGGGTTTTCCTGTTGAGAGGCGGGACTGAGAGACAGGACTAGCTGGGTTTCCTAGGCCGACTAAGAATCCCTAAGCCTAGCTGGGAAGGTGACCGCATCCACCTTTAAACATGGGGCTTGCAACTTAGCTCACACCCAACCAATCAGAGAGCTCACTAAAATGCTAATTAGGCAAAAACAGGAGGTAAAGAAATAGCCAATCATCTATTGCCTGAGAGCACAGCGGGAGAGACAAGTATTGGGATATAAACCCAGGAATTCGAGCCGGCAACGGCAACCCCCTTTGGATCCCCTCTCTTTGTATGGGAGCTCTGTTTTCACTCTGTTTCACTCTATCGAATCTTGCAACTGCACTCTTCTGGTCCACATTTGTTATGGCTCGAGCTGAGCTTTCGCTCGCCGTCCACCACTGCTGTTTGCCATTGTCTCAGACCCGCCGCTGACTCCCGTCCCGCCGCTGACTCCCATCCCACCGCTGACTCCCATCCCTCCAGATCCGGCAGGGTGTCTGCTGTGCTCCCGATCCAGCGAGACTCCCATTGCCACTCCCGATCGTGCTAAAGGCTTGCCATTGTTCCTGCACAGCTAAGTGCCTGGGTTTGTCCTAATCGAGCTGAACACTAGTCACTGGGTTCCACGGTTCTCTTCTGTGACCCACAGCTTCTAATAGAGCTATAACACTCATCGCATGGCCCAAGATTCCATTCCTTGGAATCTGTGAAGCCAAGAACCCCAGGTCAGAGAACATGAGGCTTGCCACCATCTTGGAAGCGGCTCACCACCATCTTGGGAGCTCTGTGAGCAAGGACCCCCAGTAAACACCAAGTTTATAGTTAGTTGTTCAGAAGTGTGGGTGACCTGGGGACCCCCAAAGTACAGCTGGAATCTGAAGTAAGAGAAGATTTGTGAAGGATTAAGCCCTTTAACTTATGGAGTCTGCACTAACTAAATGGTCAGTGCCAGAAATGACTTTTAGTACACCAATTTTGGTTGAAACAGAAAAATGTCACAGAATGAAAACCATTTTAGTAAATAGCAACAATTCAGTCATTTTTGGTGGAAATTCTTTGGTGCAATCTAAACCAAAATGAGATCAGTTTTGCCTCAAAAAGATTTTGCCAAATAAGAGAAACTGCTGAATATTTAATGTTTAAAGTATCAATTTCTGTGCATTTCTTCCTTTTTCATAGTGTTCAGGAATTAATTTTGTTAGCAGTCAAGATTGCTTAATCCTCAGAGTTACATTTCCATTTTGCAGAGTAACAGCTGGTTGGTTTTTACTCTTAGTTTCCGTTTCCCCATCCAGCATGTAAACAACCTACCATATTGTTGCAGAAAGGCAAATAGGGTTAAAATTGGAGACAAGACTTCCATCATTTTTGCCAAGCAGGGAGGGAAGAACCCAGCAATCACGTAATTCTGCTTAAACTAAGTGTATCTGAGAACTATTCAAATGTTCACAGGAGGACATATGACCTCTCTCTTCCCCATTTCTCTTTGGATGTTACACTTTGTCATTTGTCATCAAAATTGGCCTTTTCCTTTATCTCTTTGTGGTAAAGCTTGACGGCATCTGAATTTACACTGTCTCCTTGACAGTTGTGCTGCTTCTGCTTCTTTCTGGCAGTTTCTACTTTTCCTTTCATTTTATTATCCTGCTTTTTATTTCAATTTTGTTTTTATGGTCTCTGTGTACTGTCTTGACCTTTAGATGGTCTTACCTTCAACATGGCAAGGATGTCACACTATCATGTACAAATAACAATGTGCTTTCTTAGCTCATTTCCCTCACATGACTTTTTTTGAGACGTCAAAAGCAAGTTTTTGAGAAACCAATTGCTTTTTTATTTTGCCCTAAGGCTTCTTAACCCAATGTCTCTTCTTTTATTCTTATTTTATTACCCAAGGAAAAAAAATTGACTTAGTTTATTTTTTTTTAAAGCCAGTACTCTGCTCATCAATTAATGTTTGTTGAATTTATTCCCACTGGATGAGTAGTTGTATTCTTTTGAAATAATGTGTCAAATCTTTGTACCCAAAGATTAAGAAAATAAAAGTAAAATACATCTTACCAGATGTGCTTGGAAGATATTATTTCTTTGCAGAGGACAACTTATTTTTTTCAGTGAATGTGTTTTTCTCTGGAAAATGTAATTAGTTAACAGTAAGGGGTCAAGCTTCACTGAACAGAATTGCTCATCTAAGTAGGATGAATGAATTTTGGTTTGAGGGCATCATAGTATGCTTTATTTATAGTTGGCTAGGTTGCTGCAGTTACTGAAGAGCATTCATATGCCACTTAGTGTAGTAAGACAGTGCATAAACCCTGTTCATCACTTTTTTTTACATTATAATTCTGTTTTATTGTAAGCAATGGATTTGCAAACAGTAAATAATTTTATGGGTTCAAACTCAAAGCATTCATTGGTTTATTAAGATAAATTTGCAAAGCTAATATTGTTGGCTGCTTTCCTACTCTATGGTTTTGTTCTCGTTCTCTTAACGGTATTCTTTTGTCCACATTTTGTATAGGAAATATACTATTTTCTCCTCTTCTGTGTATTCTTGTGAAGAGGGGATAAATGTCAACAGTGATGGGATCCACTCTAATTACTCACCAAGACTAAAAACCCATAAACAACTCTGTTTGTCAAGTGAAAGGAATGCTGCATAAAAATTCCTTAGTAAGTTAATTTTTTTTCCTGATTGTAAAAATACATGCCATCACAGGAAATTTAGAAATAGCAAATCACACGAAAGTATATCATTCCATGAGAATATCTGGTCTTCCTGTGCAGTTCCTGCCATCCTCTCTTTGCATGGATTTCTTTAATATGCACATAGATAAGCAGTTGCTTTTGCGACAGAGTTGAGATCGTATTTATAACTACCTTTTAATTGATTTTTGCTTTAGTTACACTTTGTCCTCAGCAGACAGAAAGAAGATTAGGACAAATTTACAATAGCAATCTTTATTCTTTTTTACATAAAACTGCATACATAACTGCATTGAGAGAAGATAATATAGTTTATTATTTTGCTATTTCTCTGTGCTCTGTGTTTGCTTTCTACTTTGTACTTTCTCTTCAATGGTCAGATATTACCCAAATATTATCTAATCAGAATAAACTCTTCAGAAATAAAGTTTGTTTCAGCTTTCAGCGTGACCCTGAGTCAAAACTGATCAAATTACTGGAAGAGCTAAATATCTCACAGAATAAAACCCACCTGGTACAATTAGCTTCTGTAGCTGCATTAGCCTGAATAATCCATTTGTAATTTATGTGTGGGTCTGTAAACATTTGCTACAATATTGCTTTCCCTATGTCTAAATCATGTTTAAACATTGATTAAAATTGCTAGTCTATCAGCCACAACCAAGTGTCAAATTCTTTGTGTGTATACTGTTTAAGTTTAGATAGCTTTCAAAGAAAACTAGAATTTGTTGTTTCTGACCTTAGGATGCTTACTCCTAATCCGGAACAGGAAGAGAGAAGGAGGGAATTAACACCTATCGCTTACTTCTATTTTGGACATTGTTAGGTACTCGATACACTATATCAGCAGTCCCCAACCTTTTTGGCACCAAGGACTGGTTTCGTGGAAGACAATTTTTCCACGGATGTGTTGGTGGTGGGGGATGGTCCTGGGATGAAACTGTTCCGCCTCCAATCATCGGGCATTAGTTAGATTTGCACAAGGAGTGTGCAACCTAGATCCCTCACATGCACAGTTCACAATAGGGCTCATGCTCCTATGAGAATCTAATGCCGCCACTGATCTGACAGGAGGCAGAGCTCAGGCGGTAATGCTCGCTTACCTGCCAATTGCCTCCTCCTATGTGACTGGGTTCCTAACCAGCCATGGACCAGTACTGGTCAGTGGCCTGGAGGGTGGGGTCTCCTACGCTAAATCCTTACAAAAATTCTGCAAAGTAAGTCTCCATCCTACATCTACTAAATTCTGTCTGTTCTGTCTCTCAATAATTGCATTGCATTGCATGCATATTGATAAAAAGATTTATTTATCTTAACCTAACAAATAATATTCAGGACAATAGTCCAGGACTGGCGTAACTGTTTTAGGAAGTGCATCGCAAAAGCATCTGAGGGGGTAAGTCTTAGTGGGCATAACTATAAATAAATGAGGGTAATACTAATGATGAAGGAGAAAATGAATGCCTCTAGAATTTCTCCGTTACCGTTATCACCCCTTATTCATTAGGATCAATATCCTCTTTTGCCTGAATTTCTGCAACTGTCTTATAATTCACCCCTCAGCCTCTCGTCTTATTTAACACCAGTCCACTTTTTTCTTTTCTTTTTCTTTTTTTTTGTTCTGAGATAGAGTCTTGCTCTGTCGCCCAGGCTGGAGTGCAGTGGTGCTATCTTGGCTCACTGCAACCTCCGCCTCCTGAGTTCAAGCGATTCTCCTGCCTCATCCTCCCAAGTAGCTGAGATTACAGGCACACACCACCACGCTGGGCTAGTTTTTGTATTTTCAGTAGAGATGAGGTTTCACCATGTTGAGGTTTCACCATGTTGGCCAGGCTGGTCTCGAACTCTTAACCTCGTGATCCACCCGCCTTGGACTCCCAAAATGGGGATTACGGGCATGAGCCACTGCACCTAGCCGCCAGTCTACTCTTCATATTTTGGCAGACTGATCTGTTTTCCTTGACACAAACAGGAGCACATCACTCATTTACTTTAAGCACTTCAGTGGCTCCTCATTGCTGTTAGGACTAAGTTCAGACTTTTTAAAATGGCATTCAAAGGCCTTCAAAATTTGGAGTTTATTACGTCTTCCATCTCCATGTCACACATTATGCTTTAGCCAGACCACATTTTCTTTCTTTCTTTACTTATTTTTATTTTTTTGATTTTATTTTTTCATAAGTTAATGGGGTACAGGTGGTATTTGGTTATATGAGTAGGTTTCATCTTTCAGCCTTTATTTGGACTGTTCCAAGGAAAACAACCTCAAATGCCTTTGAAATATTGAATAAAGCAGGTTAGAATTTTGCGTAGGCGTGTTCCTCTCTTCCAAACATCAATCCATTATCTATATTTTTCTTGAAACTTGTAGCCCCTATCAGTCTTTCATTTTCCTGCTGTTGATAGACACATGGCTGTGGCATATAATCAGTTGGTGTCCTAATTCTTTTTGAGGTAAATAACGGAATATATACAGTTATAAAAGGCAATGTCTTTCAGTCTCAAGGTCCATAATGGAGGCAGTGTATAGCTGAGAGCTAGAGTATTATTCAAATGTAGCCATTTTTTTTCAGATCTTTTAAGTATTTAAAGCCAAGCTGGAATTACAAGTTCTTAATGTAAATTTTGATTTTTAAACATGAGCCAACTCTGTGGCCAAATAAAACATCTCTGTTGGTGAAATCCAACTCCAACTCAATAGCTGCCAGTTTGCAATCTTTGTACTATTCCTTTGGCCTGAAATATTTTTTTCTTCCTACTTCATTCACTTCACACCAACCCTTGATTTTTGCTTTTTGTTTGTCTAACTTCTCCATTTTTAGGTCATACTTTAAATATTATTTCCTCCCAGGAGCCTTCCCGGATCTGGGTTAATTCCTTCTCCGACGTGCTTCAGCAGTGTCTTGCTCTGTCTGCATCAGCATGTGATTGACGCCTCATTATGCTTGGAAGTTTAGTGAGAACTGGGGTCATTTCTCTCTTGATGATTTATTTATTCCTTCAACAAATGTTTTAATGGGCACCTGCTATGTGCTAGTGCTATCATAGACACTAGGGATTCAGCAGCTAACAAGATAGAAAAACTCCCTACTTTCATGAGCTGGGGAGAAAGATAATAAACAGGAGAAAGAAATAAATTATACAGTATATATAGTGACTCTCTGAATCTCTTTTAGGTAGACTGAAATAACTTACTCTATGCTACGTCCTTTATCTATATGCTACTCTATAAGTAAGGACAGACTTAAATGCTTCTCAATCTTTCTTTTTTTTTCATTATTTGCATCCTTAAGGAGTCTTTCTAGGCCTTTTTTTTTCTCTAAATCCATGCCAACTCCTCCTTCCCCTCCAAGACATTTTAATACCACAAGTATACCTTACATTGATTTATGTACTATGGTCTTTCGGAGAGCCATAGACCATTATATATTTTTTCACAACTCAAGAACAAATTTTGTTCCTTTGGAGGGCAATATTGCCCCTGTTGAGAATGCATAGGTTATATTATGCTGCTATTGCAATTATTCCCAGTGTTGGTGGTCAAGAGCAACAACAGTATGCTACATAACCATCAGAGGTCAGCTGTGTGCTCTGGGACCCAGGGTGAGAGTCACTATCTGTAACATTGCTAATCTCCAGACAGAGAGAAAGAGAGCATGGTGAGTCACAAAGAACTGTTCACAGCCTCTAAAGCTTCTGCTCAGCAGTGACACGAGCTGCTTTTCCCATTTCATGAGCAAACCAAATCACATGCCCATACTTTATTTTTTTGCTGGGGAGAGGTAGGATGGAAAGTACAATTTTACCAAATGGCTGCAAGGAAAATAGTTACCAGAATACTCATAAAGAGGCCTAATGACTATCATAGTTACCCTCCCAAAATCCTGTGAGGTGGGAGGGAGAATCAACCAACACTTAGAGAATCAAAGTAATTTGTCCAAAAGCCCACAGAGGCCAAGCTAGGACCCAGGTAACTGTCTGGCTCTTACCTGTTTTTCTTATTCCTTGCCTCTAGGGTTCAACCTTGCCCCACACTGATGCACTTGGTTCACAGACTTCCCAAGAGGTCTTCAGATCCCTTCCTCTAGAGCCAAGCAAGCTACAAGGTCCCTGTGATAGGCCTTGGGAGAGGAGAGGGGGATAATTTCAAGGAAGGCATTTTTCCCTTGCCAGAGATTTGGACCATGGAATTTCTTGTTCTGTTTTAGCAAGACAACATAGCAGAGGAGAAAATTTTGGATTTTCTTGTGTTAGAGTGTAGCTGGGTTCATTTCTGGCAGGCTTCGTGATGATTCTGCTGTCAATGATCTTCTCTTCAGCAAGTCTACATATGGAGCCTACTCAATGTTCATTTGGAAGGAGCATGTGTTAGAATGATTATTTGCTGGGAGCTGATGGAAGCTGGGCATAGCATAGTTTGGGGTATGTCGAAGTTTTCGGGAACCTGAACAGGACTCTGGTTTAACCCTACTTTTGGGCCAATGAGAAAACAGTGACTCAGGTTCCCACAGTGGCCAGTGGCAGAGAAATCAATCTCAGGGCTCCTGCCTGTCAGTATGATGTGCTTCTCTTTTCCTCTGGGAGGAGAATTTTCTGTACATCCAAATGGGAGATCCTCCTATGGATGCCCTTTGCTTCCTTGCCAAGTTCCCTCATCCTTAGGCCCCCTTACTAATTTCTTCTTCTCAAAAGAGAAAGGCATTGCGGTTTCTAGAGGAGAGTCTAGGTCTGAGCTTTTCCAAACTTGGCAGAAGCTCCTGGCAAGTTTCCTCTTGGGCTGTCTGGTTTAGTTCCGTGGGCTGTTCTGGGACATCACAGCTGGAGAGCAACTGGTCTCTCTCAAGGGCTGGGAAAATGCCATGTGAATTCTCTGCAACTCATGGTCCACTGTGGATTTTCAGCAGCAAAACCATCCTGGGCCCTGAAGAGTCCCAGTACCCAGAGTGCTTGCTTTTGAGCCCTCTGAATATGCTATGGGAATTCTGCAGCCACCTGACGTGGCTCCTGTGGCTCTCCCCAACTCCTCAAGCCTGGACCATACAGATGCTGTAGCTTTTTGTCCAGCACAGTTTGTGTATCTCATAAGTACTTACTGATTCAAAATGCACTGGATTTAACAGAATTGAACTGCAGATGAAAAAGAGAAAGCTCTGAGAATTTTAAGTATATTGATCAAAGTTGCACAGCGAGTAAGGAGTTGAGTTCAGAATTTGAATTCAGACTGTCTGACTCCACTGCATTATGTTACCTCCATGATCCAGGTTGAATTAAACAATGAAGTTACTATGAGGAATACCTGTAGTAGACTGGGTGACTAGGAAAGCTCCTGTCTCATCCACACCTTGGAATTGTTTAGAACAGTGAAGAAGGCAATGAGACTAGCCTGACTGTTCCTAAAATAGCATAAATTCTTTATAGTTATCTTGTCATAAAGTAGTGAGAAGGGCCACATGCAGAAGCAGGAGTCAGTCACCTCTGTGGTCTTTGCCTAGTAAACTTGCATTATGGTAATTGGCCCAATCTGCTTTGTGGTAAACCACTAGTGCCCTTTACTCATGGTTTGTTTGTGCACAGAATGTGTCTAGTCTGAGGAACTAAACATATTAGGAAAGAGGGCTCAGTTCAGCTTGCTTCAGCCCAAAGCTTGACCGCTAGCTGAACTCCTAGGAGCTTCCCCAAGCTCCAGTTTAAATAAAAAAATGAAATAGCAAAAATCTTCCAACCCCCTGAAAAAACAAATAAATAATGTGTACTCATGTAATTCTTGTTTTCATTGGAGATCTGGATGAAGATAAGGTGGAAATCATGCCACTGCCTGTTTCTATATGATTTAGAGCCCAAATATAGTCACTGAATTTGGTGTATCTTCAAGATTTTGTTGCAGCTAAGAAGCCTGATGTGCTTTATTCTAGGCACACTTTTTTTTTCTCCCCAAAGAGACTCAAAACAACCCTAGTGGTTCAAAGGCATTCATCAAAGGTCATTTTTTAGAAATGGGATTAATATTGTCACACTCTTTCTATTTGCATTATGGAAGGATTAACTTTGAATATTTATATGAAACCAAATTGTGCATATTTCTTCCCTTCAAGTACAAGTTTCCTTAGAAAAGAAGACAGGTATATTAATATCCTGCCTGGCAGTAACTGGAAAAGCAGGAATTCACATAAGATAAAACACACTTATGGCCCTTACTTCTACATTAGGTTATTTTATCATGTCACAGATGGTATATAACAGACTTTAAGTCTGGTTTAGTTCCGTGAGCTGTTTGGGGACATCACAGCTGGAGAGCAACCAACCTATTTCAAGGGCTGGGAAAATGCCACGTGAATTATCTGCAACTCATGGTCCACTATGAGTTTTCAGCAGCAAAATTGTCCAGGGCCTTGGAGAGTCTCAGTACCCAGAGTACTTGCCTTCAATCTCTCTGAACACACTGTGGGAATTCTGCAGCCACTTGACATGGTGTATGGACAACCAACACACTGGTTGGTATTCACCAAGACTCTTGCCAGGGTGCTTTGTTCTTTTCATTGTGACCATTTGTCATAAGGAAATCAAGCAGGATGTCCTAGCTATATCTGCTTGAAGTCACACAATAAGAAAATAAAAACAAAAGAATCAAAGGTAAAATTTTTTAAAAATAAAGAAATTGGGCAGTATGTAGCGTGAAGTGACCAATCCTAGTCTCAAAGTAAGATTTAGGTAGAAAAAGATAGGAAATAGCAACTCACAAATTGACAGTCTCTGGGATTTGAAGAAAATGACAGCATCTCAGGCAGTCTTGTACTGAAATGGATAGCTGTGATTATCTCTTCTTTGTCTCCTGCAACCAGAGGGAAAGTTCTTAAAGAGATTCTAATAGTCAAATATCCATGGAGCAACAGCCACATCTTTCAGTTAGGATTTCTGGTTGGAATCCAGTTGCTTAGTGTTGAAAAGAGAGTTGTTACTGACCCTCCCACTAGCTGTACTTGACAGTGGAATCTACCGAAACACATCCAGGAATAGTTCAATATGCACCATAATAAAGTATTCACAGAGATTATTATTTTTTTCTTCTCATCTACCTCTTTTTTTCCCTAAAGGAGAGCTGATTTTAATTGGAATTCTAATACAATTCCATTACAGTCAAGGTCTGTAAAGGAAATAGAGGACCTTGCATGTGAGGGCGATCTGGCTGCAACAATCTTTCATGCCATTGATTGTCAGGGTTGATTGGCTGCTCTGGCTACCTAGGTGAGTCTCCCCTTCCTTCCTCATTGCTCCGTGTGCATCCCTTCTGAAGCTGCATGCTTGGTCAAAGGGGAGGACCACTTCCAATAGAGGACTGGTCTTTGGTACAGATATACAAGTAACTGCACTCCCCTGCTAGAACCTCCAAATAAGCTCTCAAGGGAATATAGGACCCACAAGATAAGCCTCTTCCCCATTTTTTGTCAATTGACAGCATCAAATTTTCTAAGCCTTTTCCTTAATCCTTTGTTTAAAAAGCTATTTCCCTGCTGCTGCTTTTCTGTCTTCATTTTCCCTAAGATTAAGATCAAAGGCACAGTTCAGGTCACTTATCCTCACTCAACCGAGCTACTATTTTGATTAGAGCGTGAATATTCATTAGATTCTACCAATATGCGATGGCTCATTAATTGTATTACCCTGAGGACTCATGTCACCTTGTGTACTTCACATTAATCCAGACTTTTTAATTTTGTTCAACTCATCTCTTCAGATAGACAGTCTTCCAACTATCTCTTCATCTCTGACATAAAGTGCTGCTAACATTCAGCATTAGATTGAAGGAGAAGAGCAGAGAGCCTGTCTCTACGTGAAGAAATTCCCTGAAGTGTTTTGCACAATTTGTATGCATTAGATACTCTGTGAGTGTTCATTAAAGGAATGAATGAGAGAATGAGGAAAAGTCAGTATCCAGCTTTGCATCTACTCAGCCACTCACTAGCTGTGTGGCTTTGGGTGAGCCATTTGACCTCTCCAACCTCCATTTCCTTACCTGTAAATAAGCGAGGGGTCAGATGATTCCTCATTTGCTTTCAATACTTAGGTTAAATATTCTTATCCACTTAACTTTTGACGTACACCCAGTACAGCAGGGACTTAATATAGGGCTTGCAAATCTTTACTAAACCAGCAGCAAAATCCCTAAAGGATGCTTAATGTGCATTTTTTTTTCTAACTACTTGATACAATGTCTTTAAACTAGGACAAAGAAGATTTAACGAGAAAAAGTCAAAAGACTTTCAAGTTCCAGTGAGAGGGGAACTTGCCTTTTCTGAGAGGTGCTACCAAAGCTTAATATTTTGGGGAGAAACAAAAAACTCTGGAAGACAATTGTATTTTCATTCTCTCCCTGCAGAAAATATCTTTACATATCATATTGTCATAGTTTTCTGTTTCATCCAATATTGATACACTACTCAAGCGCATTGATCAGGGCATTTTCAATTACTTTTGTATCCCAAGTACCTAGATTAGTGTCTCATAATAGGTGCTCAATAATGTTGAGCTACACTGTTAAAATGGAGGTTCAGAAAGGCTTGAAATAACTTGCCAGGATAACTTGGCTAGTGGTGGTGCAAGATTATGAGACTGTTTTCTGATTCCAGACACACAGCTCTTTCTCATATGGTGCCTGATTACACTGAGCCGTTACCAACCTTTAATATCTGAGCAAAGACTAGTTATCCAATGGTGGCGCCAATTATGAGGACGACATACTGAGTCATTTTGATGGATTTGAGATGCACAAGATACAAGCTGCAGCCAGGGTGGCTCTGAGTAGCCAGGAGTGGGTATGGAGATTCTCTGTCTCAAAAATTTCGTTTAAATGAAGCAAGGAAGGAAGAGATGAGTTAAAATCTCCAATGGCTTCTTAAAAATAAGTTTGCTAGAGTGGAGACTGAATGACCCAAAAGACAATTTGAATTTCAACCCTGGGTGGATGCTAGACTAGGTAAACTGATGTGGAGAGATTTTCTGTTACATTTTTCTTATACACCCATGAAAACAAGGATTTTTTTTTTCAATCAAAAGAAGTGAGGAATATTACATAAGTCATTTTGGAAATGGTCTGAAGCAATTTCATCTGAAGCAATAATTACTTCCAGTATGTAACTCATCAAGAAAAGTTGAAAACAGGAAAATAGCAAAACTACTGAGTATAAGAGCCAGGAATTGTGTGAATCAGGATCACTTACTTAATTTTATTTTTTGATGTGACTAATAAACCAAATCAAGCATTGCATCTTGAATTCTGAAAAAAAAATGAAGCAAAACATGTATATATATAAATACAGTGCATTTTTTTTAGCAGTTGACTTGGTTAAAATTTAATGACAGATTTACACTATGATTTTGGTGAATATTGTTTCAAATTCATATACATCTCTATTGACAAAAATTTTTATCTGACTTATTGTATAATTTTAAAAGTAATTTGCTGTATGGTGTTTTCTATTATTTATGTAAAAACTACAGAAAAAGTGTTTAGGAGGCTTTTTTCTTTCTCTTGTCACTTTTCTTTTAATTTGAAGATTTGATGAGTAGAGAGAAACCATGAAATTCATTTTATAAAAATATTTGTTAAAATTCTTCAGAAATAGAAAATCTAAATCATTGAAATAATCTTAAAAGTCATTAAAATTGTTTTCTTTTATATAAGGCAACAACTTGCTATTTGGTTGCTATTTCAATTCAGATGATACCAAATTTTTTTCTTCTTTGAAAAAGAAGCAATTTAAAATACAGCCGTATTATAATTCAAGTTGATTTGTCATCTTAACTCTGCTGTTCTCCTCCATTTACTACCTTTCACCCAAATAGAGTCAGGAAGCACGTGAGCCTACAGCTGAACTTCACTGTAGAAAGTTGTAAGAAAAAGGCCAAGACCTGAAGCAGAAGAGCAAGCAAGAAAGAAAATTCTCTGCAGGCTCTGTCTTGCACTGGAGTTGCTACCTTTAGCCCAGGGGATCACTGTGCTTGAAATTCCCACATTATTCATTCTGCAGAGTTAAGACATAAAGTAAGATCCTGAAAAAAGAGGCTTTCCTTTGACCAGGTAATTCCAGCTTCTGAAGTTCACATTTTAAAAATAATCTAAGAGAAATAAAAAGCTGGAAGCACAGTGGTGCTCACTGAAATATTATCTCAAATAACAGAGAGGAAAATAATTTAAAAAACAGCCAATATGAGGAGAATGGTGAAATGAATGATTTATGCTCTTTATTTGTAATACACTAACAATAATGAACCATCACACTTCCGTCCTTCACACAGGGTGTTCCTCTGGCTTGGCATGTCCTCACTGCTTCATATTTGTCCATCTGTCCCCCTATTTGGGACCTTCTCTGATGGCCTTCAGTTAACCACCATCTTCTGGGTTTTCATCTCTTTCAACTGAACGCATCTCTGGCATTGAACTTGGTACACATGTGTATATAGGTCAATCAATTCTTCAAAATTTTCAAATTCATTTCTATACCCATTCTCAGCACCTGTGCGCAGCTCTCAATAAGAGCCTGGGCACTCAATAAGTATCAGAAGAAATGAATACTAAGTAGATCTGTAAAGAATACTGTGTGATCTTCAAAGTGAAAATACAAAAATAGGTGATAGATTATTATGTGACACATAAAATATAAAATAGTATACACATTTTGACTTAAAGTTTGTAAAAAAATACATGAGGATGGTTATATGCAAAAAGTTATAGAAGGGTAGTCTGAAGGAAGATGATGAATGACTGAAACAAATATCTCTTTTGAACTGTTTTAAAATTGTGCTCACTCTCTGTAGCAAATGCTGCTGCTCATTTTTCGTCCTTCACTTCAGGGCACAACGGCCCAACTTGCAACTCTCAGCTCCTGTATTTCTTTGTCTGAGGCATTGTCTGGTCATCTGAGTCAACTTTGTGAAATGTGTGGTTGGCTGAAAGTATCAGAGAATGAATGTTTCTTCAGGAGCAGCCTGTAGGTGGTAGTTGGTGTATAAATACCCCAGCTCCTGCTTTATTTTGAGATGTGTCATCTACTGGTGCCCAGTGCTCCTTAGAAGGATTATGCGCTATTTACAAACAGTGGGGAGTTGTATGATAATTCACACTTCATTTGCTATCACTTCTCTACCCCTCACTCTTCCACTGCTCTACAATTTCTGGTATTACCTCCTGTATTAGCTTGTTCTCCACTGCTATGAAGACATACCTGAGACTGGGTAATTTATAAAGAAAAGCAGTTTAATTGGCTTATGGTTCTGTGGGCTGTATAGATTTCTGCTTCTGGGGAGACCTCGGGCAACTTACAATCATGGCAGAAGGTGAAGGAGAAGTAGGCACATCTTCACATGGCTGGCAGGAGAGAGAAAGAGAGCAAAGAGGGAGATGCTACACACTTTCAAATAACTAGATCTCATGAGAACTCTGTACTGAGACAGCACTAGAGGAATGGTGCTAAACCACCCCCATGATTCAATCACCTCCCACCGGGCCCCACTTCCAACAATGGGGATTACAATTCAACATGAGATTTGGTGGGGACACAGAGCCAGACCATATCATCTCCAAAATTACTATTTGCACTTTAATCTTGTCTTAGGGTAAGTTTCTAAGATAACACAAATTAAGACACACTCTGTCTTTTGTTTTTTTCTTCTGTCTTTTGGGATGAAGTCTCACTCTATTGCCCAGGCTGGAGTGCAATGGCATAATCAAAGCTCACTTCAGCCTCAAGTTCCCAGACTGAAGCAATCTTCCCACCTTAGCCTTCCGAGTAGCTAGGACTACAAATATGCACCACCACACCTGGCTAGATTTTTTCTTTTTCTTTTAAAATTTCTTGTAGAGATGGGGCCTCACTACATTTCCCAGGCTGGTCTCAAACTGGGCTCAAGCAATCCTCCTGCCTTAGCCTCCCAAAATGCTGGGATTACAACAGGAAGCCACCACATCTGGCCAACGCATGCTCTAATAACAAAAAAGTTAATAATAATGTAGCAAAGCTAATTAAAATGTAAATATTATTGGGAAGGTGTAACACCTTAGTTTCCAAAAGATGTTATGAAATTAATCACAATTAATGATTAAAGCTGGGCACAGTTTTTACATTTGATCTTAGCTGAAAGGCTGAGAAGTGATGGGCACAGTTTTTGTATGTTTTTCTAGTTTCTAATAGCTACGATCATCTGTATTGTCTTTCATCTCCACTGAGAATGTGAACCACCTAAGCACAGGAATTTTGTCTATCGCCTCCCCTCCATCATGCCATATATATCATTGAGAAAGTGCTCAACAATTGCTTGTGGAAAAAAATTACATAATTTAATAAAAGAAAAGAACACCGATTCTGATCTTCTCAGACTCACTTATTGCAAATCTTAAATGTGTGATCGATATAGTTATTTCAAAGGGTATCATGCATCATTTTAAGCTTGATGTCCTTAAATTAAAAGAAAATTACACTGTCACAAAATTTCTATTCAAAGAAGCGTTAGGATACATTATATCAACAAAGATCCCTTCTCTAGATTGTTCCAAGGTAGAATTGTTTGGAAAGAAAATTAACATAACCTTTTAGATAATAATTTCCCAATTGTTACAATAACCTTTTAGATTATTACAATACAATAATACAATAACCTTTTAGATAATAATTTCCCAATTGTTTAATAATATTTTAGTTTTATTCATAAGAGCAAATTTAGGCAAACAACTATTTAATTTTATTATCTGTACAGCTCACTTCTATAACAGATTGTATACAACAGAAATTTTTCTGGATATATTTTTTGATAGTAAGAGGGCTTAAAAAAACGATTAAGAAAAGTAGGTGGGTGCAGTGGCTCACACCTGTAATCCCAGCACTTTGGGAGGCTAAGGCAGAAGGATCCCTTGAGCCCAGGAGTTTGAGACCAGCCCGGGCAACAAAGCAAGACTGTCACTACAAAGAAAAAATTCAAACAAATAAATAATAAAAGTGGACCTTTTTTGTAGGAATCCACACATTTCAGCCATTTGTGTAATATTAGACATATCTAAATATCTAGAAATATATGAATATATTTATGTTGTTACATACAGATATTTGGTGGTCTATTGATAGAAACTGGATAAAATACAAACATTTCTTTTATAGCATGCTTATTCATTACAGGAACTGGATTCATCATAATAAAATAATTCAGATGTTTTATTATAATGATCATAACTGGTTGTTATAAGATTATTAGCAACAACACTTCCCAAGGATGAAAAAAAAGTTAAATGCTGATATATGAAAAGCATGGAAAAGAGATCTTTTTATTTAGTAGCTGGTACCTTGTTAGCGCTTTTGTTTATCTGTTTACTGATGACTGTACTACAAGTAATAAGTCAAGGTCAGGGCCAAAGGCCCAGCATGAGTATTTGAATCAAAGGACAAATGTGAAATTATTTTGGTTTGTTTTTGTCAGCTTTGAGCATGCAATTTATTTTTTTAAAAAATTGATAAAAACCAGGATTCTCAGGCTCCACCCTAAGAATTTGGATACAATAGGTCTGGGACAGAGTTTAGGAATCTGCCTTTTTACTGAGTTCCTCAAATAATCTTATGCAAGTGGACCTCAAACCACACATTGAGAAACACTGTTCCAGACTCTAGCTGCCTTTTCCTCATTAAAAAAATAAATATATATGATTTTTTAGCAAGAGATTCTTAATGAATACAGATCTCATATATTATCGGAACAGACTGTAATGTGCTGCAGGCCTGTCATACCAGTGTTAATAAGATTTTATCTAAACTCTTCTCACCTTACCAGAGCAGAGAAGCTGTGGAACTAACAGCTGCTTTTGAGAAGAATGATCAAAATGAAGAAGCTGTAACAAAATCTTTAAAAACAAACAAAACACTTATTTTGCAGTTTCCTTTAATTGCCTATCTTTCATAGTAATATATTAATTTATTGTTTACTGGATACCTGGTTTCTTAAAGGCCTAATGGAAAAATGTGAGTCTTTGCTGTCTTGTCTTAGAAGCCCAATATTGGACTTTAACTATGTATCTTGGAGAGGAATGGTGCCATGATTACTCCACAGAAGTGTTTCATGATATAGCGGGTAGCAAGTCTTAACCAAAAAGTGGGAGTAGGCTTAGACAGAAAAAGGGATGATGACAACCTAGAATGTTGCGTATTTTTAAAGGCAGAGATAATTCTAGAATGTTGTTTGGTGTGGGAGGGCCCAAAGCGAAGCCCAAGCCCACCCGGCTTCATTGAAATCCTTTCTTTTGGCCCTGAAAGCAACATTGTTTTCACTCAGTCCCTGCACTCTCTGCCCGCAAGTATTATGATGATTAGTTTTTAGTGCAATCATAAATATTTTACATATGTGTATAGAAATGCCAACATTTGGCGGGGCGCGGTGGCTCATGCCTGTAATCCCAGCACTTTGGGAGGTGAGGCAGGTGGATCACCTGAGGTCGGGAGTTCAAGACCAGCCTGGCCAACATGATGAAAACCCATCTCTATTAAAAATACAAAAATTAGCCGGGTGTCATGGCGGGTGCCTGTAATCCCAGCTACTTGTGAGGCTGAAGCACAAGAATCACCTGAACCCGGGAGGTGGAGGTTGCAGTGATCTGAGATTGCACCAGTGCACTCCAGCCTGGGCGACAGACCACGACTCCTTTCAAAAAAAAAAAAAAAAATGAATGCCAACATTTAGTTATCTAAAATTTAAACACAAATAATTGTATAAATTGCCACCAGATCTTCTTTGAAGAGTGATAAGAAAAGCTACTTTGCTGGGTTAACTCCAGAATGTCAAAAAACATTATAGGCTTACAGAATTACTAAAACCATGAAGTTAAATTTGTAAATTATTTTTCTAAATGAACCAATTCTATATTCTCTGCCTTTGAAAAAAAAAATTAGCATTTTACCATATCCTGAAACAAGTATCTATCCTCACAAAATGGTTATAAATCAGTTTACTTTGGGAATATGTTACAAACAAACAAATCCTGAAATCTTAAAAATTTAAAACCAAACTAAATTGTAATGATTCCTTAATTCAACCTCTTCATTTCACTAAGGCCTCCTCAGTATACCAAGGCCTAAGTTAATTGACTTGCTCAGGTTCTCAAACCTCCAATTGCTAGTTATTCTTGTATTCTAAAACATAAAACAAAATTAAAAGAGAAAAAACATTGTTTTTTCCAAGAAACTATTTACTGTTGTGGCCACTTTAATCACCTCAGCATCGGTAAGTGAGCATTGTTATAGCCAATGCTTTTAATTTGATGTCTTAATTTTGGTATTTCTAATTCGAAACATATTTGTATTCTATGTTTCTCTGGTTACATAAGATAGGAATAAAACTATGAAGAACTGGAAGGAACAAAGAACCTCAGATAGGGAGAAAAAAGGAAAACCTAAAATGTTACGTTTTTACATCCGTGTTTTAGTAGCATGCTTCATTTGTTTATTGATTCATTCACTAGTTTATTCCTCAAAAATGCTAGGAGTACAGAGATAATTATGACAGGCTCTCTATTACAGAACTCACTATTTAGCCAGAGTCAGAAGGCAACAAATACTTGAAAAATGGCAAGTGCCATGATGAGATGCAATAAAAGGAGCATCTTTAGTGCCAGGTGACTTGAAGTTCTTCAGATTGAGAACAGCAGACGGCTAAATCTATCTGAGGGGTGTGGTCTATGTCAAAGCATGTGGGTGTGGATAAACTGGTCAAGTCAGGGAATGGCTGAAGCACAGTGTGCAGAGCCGGAGACAGGGTTGGAAACATGCTCTGAGGTCGGGTTACAGCCCAGTGCCAAAGACACTAACTACATACGGCTACTTTAACTAGAGAAGTGCTGTATGTATAAAATACACATTGAATTCTAAAGATTTAGTAGAAAGAAAAGAAAGTCGACCATCTCACTAATAATGTTTTATATTGATTATATGTTAAAATGATCATATTTTAGATATGCTGAAGAAAATACATTATTAAATTAATTGCAGAATTTTTATTTTTAAAAATGTGGTTGCTAGAAAATTTAAATCACATATATGGGTCACATTATATTTCCATTTTAGTGGCATTGTTTTATGGACGATGATAATGTACTCAAATTGTAGTCTTTTAAAATTTACTTTTTGTTTTTAATTCTGTAGTACTTTAAAGTTGCCAATGTCATAATTTTACCTATCATGATTTAGTTTGTATCTCTAAAAAAGAACATTTTTCTATATAAACAACACTATCAAATTGTTAAATATAGATAACTCTTTAACATTGTCTATTGTTCAGTCTATATTAAAAATGTCTCAGTGGTCCCCAAAATGTCTTTATAGTGGCTTTGTCAAAATCAGGATCCAATCCAGGACCACTATTATATTTGTTGTTATGGTCCTTGAACCTGTTTTAACTTAGATTAGCTCTTTCCCTCCCCCTTATGGTTTGGCGGTCACTAACTTTATAAGTAGACCAGTGTAGATACCCATGTTTTACCTTCTGTGTTCTCTGGTTTGTTTGTATTGTTTAGCTTCTTACTTTATTCTTTGTATTTCATATCAAGTGTGAATTAGACCTATAAGCCTGAGTAGGTTCTAGTAAAACATTTTTTTCTTTAATATAGCACATGCAATATTGGGTACTTCCTGTTTTTCACTTCAGGAGATAATGCATGTAAGATTTCACCATGATTAATGGTGCCAAGGTTGATCATTGGATTGCAGTGAGAGCAGCTTCGTTCCCCTGGTACAGTTATAATTTTCCCTTGGCAACCAGGAAGCTTTTAATTAAGAGAGTACTGTAGTTAGATCTTCACTGTGGAATAGTGTAGATTGTAGGAGGGACTAAGAGAAGAAAAGAGAAATTAGTGAGACTATCAAAGTTATTTACTATAGTTGTCTACAAAAGAGAGAGATGATGATGATCTTACTCTGAGCACCCTGGGTACTATGCTAATTTCTCAGCACGTGTTACTTTTAAAAATCCTCATACAGGGCTGGGTGCAGTGGCTCACACCTGTAATCCCAGCACTTTGGGAGGCCGAGGCGGGTGGATCACCTGAGATCAGGAGTTCAAGACCAGCCTGGCCAACATGGTAAAACCCCGTCTCTACTAAAAATACAAAAATTAGCCAGGCGTGGTGGCAGGCGCCTATAATCCCAGCTACTCAGGGACTGAGACAAAATCACTTGAACCCGGGAGGCGGAGGTTGCAGTGAGCCGAGATTGCGCCATCACACTCCAGTCTGGGGGACAACAGCAAGACTTCGTCTCAAAAAAAAAAAAAATTATCAAACAGGGCCAGGTGCAGTGGTTCATGCCTGTAATCCTAGCACTTTGGGAGGCCGAGGCACTTGAGGTCAGGAGTTCGAGACCAGCCTGGGCAACATGGTAAAACTCTGTCTCTACTAAAAATAAAAAACTATCCAGGCATGGTGGCACATGCCTGTAATCCCAGCTACTTGGGAGACTGAGGCTGGAGAATCACTTGAACTTGGGAAGCAGAGGCTGCAGTGAGCCGAGATTGTGCCACTGCACTCCAGCCTAGGTGACAGAGCAAGACTCCGTCTCAAAAATAATAATAATAATAAATAAATAAATAAATTCTCACACAGCCCTAAAGGATAGTTTTCTTATCCTCATTATCTGTCCAAAACTGAGATTTAGAGAGACTGAATAATGAGTCTACTTTCACACCAGGAGTGGCAAAATGACGATTAAAGCCTAGCTCTGTCTGACATCAAAATCCATGTGTTGAACCACTTTCCTGTGGTGACTGCATAACAATTTGGTTTGAAGGGCTATGAAGGTTATGAACATCTTTCTTAATTTGGTGACCAATGGACTACTCAGTGTATGGAAGGAAATAATTCTGAAGGATCTATGTCTGATGATTAGAGTATGATTTTGTTGAATTTAGGATGTCAGTTGGTTAAGTCAACTGAAAATATAGGTCTGGAATTAGGCAAGAGAAAACAAAAGTCTGGAGTTCATAAGACAGGTCAAAGAAAAAGTAGACTACAAAGTATAGATTAAAGAGTCATCTGCACAGAGATGTAGCTTAGACCAGGGGAGTGTATAAAGTCACCTGGTAAAATTCTATCGCATAGAGATACCTTCACTTCGTATTTGTAAGCCATTTGAGACTAGCAAACCAACATCAAAAGGAAGACAACTGTGCAAATTAAAAATACCATTTCTGATTTTCATGGTCCTAAAAAAGTTGAAATATCATTAAGAAGTATTAGTATAATATTTTGGTATAAGTTCTTTATGCTACTGTACTAGGAGGTTAGAGTATTTCTAAGGGAAGGCATTTTCCATATGGTCAGTGGGTATCAGACATTATATCCAAATCATGGTCTGACAAGCCGAAGTTCACTTATTTATAGAGTGGGACAGAAGTGTTCACATTAGGCTGGTCATAGAAAACCTAGGTTATATACTTACTACATGAGAGGCTAACATATACGCTGAACAATTTTGAATTAAAAGACACCACAATTGCCTCTAGAACACTCCTTAGTATAGGAGTATAGCATTCTGAAAATTTGTTTTACTCTTTTTGAGGTTGTCTGCAATGGTATGTGTTGGTAAAATAATTGTTTGAATTTTTAACAAAAGATTAAAGTTATTTTCCTGCCATCTGAAATTGTTCTTCTTCCTCTAGGGCAACATTAAGGATCCACTATTATTCATTTAATGGTCTTTTTTCAATGATCTTTTGTGGAATATGATAATTCATTTATCTCAATGCTGGCTTAAATGGACATTCATCAAATGAACAGATATATTTGCTCCATATTTATAAAGCTGTAGAAAGATGAACTTTTTTCCCCAAGTATTTTTTATTACTTTAAAGGGCAATTACAATAGGAAAAAAGACAATTTCTAGGACATAGGTCAGGTAAAATTAAGTTTAAATAGATTTTAGGAAATCCTTCAAGGGGAAAAAGTAATCAATTAAAAAAATACATATTGAGAACTATGTATGGAAAGTGAAGAGACACAGTCCTCCCTCTGTCTTAGAGATGCTCTTCCAGAAGTGGGTGGTCATATTGGCTGATTATTTCCGTACAACTGAGATCTCTTCCAGGCATAGGATGATCTTGGCTTGTCTTCTTCTCCTCAGTGTCCGGAAACCCCAGGATGAACTGAGCATGAAAATGAAAATCGGCCGGACGTGGTGGCCCACGCCTGTAATCCCACCACTTTGGGAGGCCGAAGCGGGCAGATTATGAGGTCAGGAGATCGAGACCATCCTGGCTAACACGGTGAAACCCCGTCTCTACAAAAAATACAAAAGAGTAGGAGGGTGTGGTGGCAGTTGCCTGTAGTCCCAGCTACTTGGGAGGCTGAGGCAGGAGAATAGTGTGAACCTGGGAGGCAGAGCTCGCAGTGAGCTGAGATTGCACCACTGCACTCCAGCCTGGGCGACAGAGCGAGACACCGTCTCAAAAAAAAAAAAAAAAAAAAATCTATTTATTCTTAAAATTAGAAAATTGCAGTGACAAGGACATTTTGGTTAGCCCAATAAATAGATGTCTTTAATTTTAACCTTCAGAAGGCTCTAAAATGCTTGCTGGTGCAACCCTATGTTTTATTGCAGCTTATTCACAAGAATAGTTTCCATATTTTTCTATATAGAACACTACTGTAAACTTTATTAGCTTTAGCTAGTATATATGCATATCAGTGTTTATGCTAGTAAATCATTACTAAAGGAGTGAATACCACCATGGAGTCAACTATTGATTTGCAGATTTGAGAATTTCAACATTCTGCCAATTAAATTCTACATTTAGACCAACTCTTTTATTTTATAGATTATAAAACTGGAACACTACAGAGATAAGGAATTTATCCAAAGTCATACACATAATTAGAGCCAGAATTGGCCTGGAATCCAGATTTCCAGATTTCTGGCCTGAAGCTCTTCCTGTTGCCTTCACAATTACATGGGGTCAGTTTTCCCATGGATTAGTTCTTATCTTTAGCATTTATGAAGTTTCTCTTCTGAGATGTCAAGTTATTTTTTATATATTACATATAAATATATATATTATATATATATTTTTCTCTGTCTATATCTATATATATCTATATATATATATATTTTTTTTTTTGAGACAGGGTCTCACTCTGTCACCCAGGCTGGAGTGCAATGGCATGATCTTGGCTCACTGCAACCTCTGCCTTCTGGCCTCAAGTGATTCTCCTGCCTCAGCCTCCCAAGTAGCTGGGACTACAGGCACACACCACTACACCTGGCTAATTTTTTGTACTTTTTGTAGAGACAGGGATTTGTCATATTGCCCAGGCTGGTCTTGAACTCCTGAGTTCAGGTGATCCACTCGCCTCAGACTCCCAAAGTTCTGGGATTACAGGTGTAAGCCACCATGCCCGGCCTCATTTTATATATTGTTAATAGCAAGATTAGATCAATTCTCTAGAATAATTTGTATTATATCTGTCTGAATGTATTATTTGTAGTCACTTTTGAAAAACGGTGGATTGTTTAGAGGCATTTTTTTTCCTGGAGCATTGGAGATATCTGAAAATAGCCAAATGCAGTAGAAGGAAGCCACACCCAGAAACCTGGATTATAGTTCTGTCTTAATCACTGACCCTGCAGAAATTGCTTAATGTTATAGCATCTCAGTTTTTCAGCTTGTAGAATAGAGATCATAATATCTACTTCAATCTCTCATATGGTCAGCATAAAGATAAAATAGACTAATGATGATGAAAACATGTTAGGTGTAATATACTTTATGTCTATAACAAAGCTAGAGAACTTTTAAAAAGATCATTTAAACTTGTAACATGTTTAGACTGGCCAAATGATAAGCCTGTAAAGACATATTTATATTGTTTGCTTTGGGAGTTTCTTAGTTTCTTAGGCTAACTGCTATATCATTGATGACTCTACAGGTGTGGTGATAAAAATAAACATCCTATTTATTTTGTCATGCAGTTCTGATAAAATACATTGTTGTGAGCTTAAAGAGCAATGACTACTACTAATTAAAATTATGCCAAATTTTATAACATCCTAAGGAAGGTTGGACAGAACTGACTCACTTCCATTGTACATGGTGTTCTCACTTAGCAAACAAGAACACAATGGACTCCTGAAGCGTGAGACGTGAACGTTTTCTATCGGTTTCAAGGAACTTGTACATTATTTGCACAGCTGTTCTGTCATATCGCTTTTACAGAAGACAGAAATTACTCCAAAGTCTCTCAGTAATAATAATGATAAAAATAATACCTATAATTTCTTGGTCTCCTATTTTATGTCAGTCATTGTGCAAAGGTTTTACATGCATTACTTCTAATTCTCAAAGCAACTGTATAAAAGATGGGTATTATTATACCTATTTGACTTTATAATATCCTTATCGAAAGAAAGTAAGATATGTTATAATCTGTCAGTTTCCATTTGTATTATGGCAGGTATGCTTGCATTTCTTCTCCTGACTGTTCTCTCAGATAAGCAGATGCAAACATTATTAATTCCAGCTGGCAGATAAACTAAGACAAATGAAGCTAAATAACTTGCTTAAATATCAATCAGACTTCTGACTGGGACTTTAATTTTTTTTTTTTTTTTTGAGACAAAGTTTCACTCTTGTCCCCCCAGGCTAGAGTGTAATGGCGCCATCTGAGCTCACTGCAACCTCCGCCTCCCGGGTTCAAGCGATTCTCCTGCCTCAGCCTCACGAGTAGCTGAGATTACAGGCGCCTGCCACCGTGCCTGGCTAATTTTTGTATTTTTAGTAGAGACAGGGTTTCACCGTGTTGGCCAAGCTGTTCTCGGACTCCTGACCTCAGCTGATCTGCCCACCTTGGCCTTCCAAAGTGCTGGGATTACAGGTGTGGGCCACTGCGCCCGGCGGGGACTTTAATTTTTGTAGTTTCTCTTTAAGATACTTGTTACTTTTTCATTAGGTCATTGGTTTTCAAATTAATGAATTCAACAGTTATATGCTGGACATGTTTCAGATTGTAGGGAGAAAACAGACATAGCCTCCACCCTAACTGGGTGGAGATGAACTGAAACCAGAGCTCTTTGAGCAGGCCTACCTTTGGGGTTTTGGATGGTGTCATCATTCACTTTCCTTTCTCCCAGAATGTGTTTATACAGATTAACATAGGTTTAAATAGTTAAAAAAACTCATCACCACTGCCACTTATTGAGCATCTTGTTTAAAGTGCTCTGCTTATATTATCTTATTTAATCTCTATGGCACCCTGGTAGAAAGGATGATACTACTTTTTTTGCCTGGGAGGAAGAGAAACATGAAGAGGATGAGCTGCAAGATAGCAAGAGGCAGAGGTCGGAGTCAAGTCTAATCTCCATGTTCCAAAGCCATCCATTCTGTCTCCTACCTCATAGGGCCTCTTGGGTAACAGGCATCACGTTTTTTTTAAGAGCAACTGGTGAAGCCATCATCTCTCTTACCCTGTAGGCTACAAGGGCAAGGAGAAGTGATGGATGCAGGGAGTTCAGAGAAAGGGGAAAACCTGGGTCCTTTGCCTACTTTAAAAAATATTTATAATAATAAATATTATTTATACAGGAAAGCTTGTTTTTGTTTTTTTCTTTTTTTAAAAGAGCTTAGTAGTAGCAGGCTAGCATTGTGAACTTTATGAAAGGGGAGATTTGACTTTTGAACCCTCTCCATGAAGTGGCTTAGTTATGGCACTGAGAATTCAAACACCAAACTTGTATTATGTGGCAAACTGGAGACTTGGGAAGATTAAGGGAAATCTTGGGGAAATGACTGGATGAAAAGTTTCAAAGCCCCTAGCTAGGATCATTACTAGTTTTTCAATGTATTTAATACTAAGCTAAGTTCTGTATTTGAAAAAGTTTAGCTAGTCTATATGGTGAGATTTCTTTCACATCATTTCTGTCTAATTTCTCATATTTGATCCTAAATGTCCAGCTCTCCTCACAGCACCACTCCCTGTAAATGGATCATAGTTCTGCTTGCTGAAGTACAGCTTCTTATCTAGTAGAGCTCCAAATATATGTAATTAATGAGTAAAAGTAAAGATAAAGAGTTCCAGTTAGCATGTTGTTGGCATAGTTGTTACTTTTGGCAGCTGTTGATGAATTGTTTTACCTTGTTGATCGTAGACTCACTTTCTAAAGAAGAAAAATGTACTTAATCAATCATATTCTATTACATGTACAATTCTACTTCTCTGCTTTATATCTTGAAAAACAGATGTCAGTTTCTTATTTCTAGCAGGCAGCCCAACTTCTTGATACACTGATTTAAATCACCTATTAATCAGTTTTCGATTCCTAATTTTTCCACCTCAACAATAACTCAACAGATAGTACTTTGTTTTAAAGTCTGTTAGAATACCAGAAGGATGTTTTATTTTTAAGTACTGAAAGAATGTAATAAAATAAAATGTAAATTATATAACTAACCATTGATAAAAATCAGGTAAAGGGATAATCTTACTCTAACTGTATCTTTATTCTATATATTTTAAATAGATAAACTGTATATCATTTTCAGGATTATTTATTTGATATTATACTAGCCACTTGGAATTTTTTTTTTTCGAGATAGGGTCTTACTCTGTTACCTAGGCTGGAGTGCAGTGGCACAATCTTGGCTCACTGCAACTTCCACCTCTCAGGCTCAAGCCATCCTCCCATCTCAGCCTCCCAAGTAACTGAGACCACAGGCACTGTGATTCCACCACGCCCAGCTGATTTTTTTTCTTTTCTTTTCTCTTTTTTTGTATTTGTGGTAGAGACAGGATTTTGCCACATTGCCCAGGCTGGTATCAAACTTCTGAGCTCAAGTGATCTGCCTGCTTCGGCATCCCAAAGTGCTGGGATTACAGGTGTGAGCCACCGCACCCGGCCAACTTGGAACATTTTAAATGTACTACTATACTTTTGTCCTAAATTCATTTAAAATTTTGAATTTTAAGAGTATTTGTTATTTTATTTATTCATTTATTAAAAATGTATTAAGTACATACTGCTTGTCAGTCTTGGGTCACATTGCTTAAAGGCTTAAAATACATTTAGTATCAGGCTCTAGGGAATTATGATACAAAATGACATAGTTCAATGTTTACAGATACCTTTGTTATTTTATCACTTAGTATACAAGGCAATATTGAACATGTTTGAGTGGCTTATGAATGTTTAAAGATCACTTGGGTCATTGATAAATGATTGGATTCTGCCTCACTGTCTTTACTGACAAAATATTCAGAAAAATAATTACCATGTTAGAACATAATAACTAATGATACATTTTTCTATGCCCTAAAGTATGATAACAGAGAATAGTTCAAGAGAAAAGCCACAAGTTAAAACCAGAAAATGCTCAGTGCTTAGACATTTTTCTTTCAGTTCCTTTACTAATCTTGTCCAGCAACTTCATTTTATAAATAAACCAAACCTGGTGACCAGTTGTTCAACCTGAAATTTCCTCACATTCTTAATCACTTAAGAGTTTAAGTGACTTTGACTTTTAAAGAGATTTTTAAAGGCCTGAGGCCCAACCACACCCCAGATTGATTGGATTAGATTCCCCAGAGGTGGAATCCAGGCCATGGAATTTTTTTTTTTTTTTTAAGCTCCCAGGTGATTTCAATGTGTAGAACTGGGGATAGCAACTCTGAGCTCCAAACTCTTATAGCAGTGCCTTTTCACAGTGTTTTTGGGGCTTCTCCTCCACATTTTACTCTTTTTCACAACTGATTCCTTTGAAGAGTAATTATTGTTTCTCTTTAAAGTCAATTTAGTCTATTCACTTTAGGATATTAGTGAAGGTTTAGGTCTGTCATTTCATAATTTTAAAAAGTTTTCTCTTCTGTTATTCTAACTTGAGTTTTTCTGTTTTCTCTTTTTTGCTATGCTACTCCACCCTATGAATGACAACTTTGACCACTTAGAGCAACCATAACTGTAAAATGTGTATGGAGGAAAGCTGTGAGTTAGTAATATTTCATGCAAGCTACAAATTCCACATTAGTAATATTATCTTAGGGTCAAGACATATAGAAGTCAATTTTAACATCCCAGTTAATAGCTCCATAGGTTTATAATCTCTCTTATTTCTTTAGCAATAAAAGGTTATTTAAGTTTAAAATTCTTAGCTGGGAGTGGTGGCTCACGCCTGTAATCCCAGCACTTTGGGAGGCCAAGGTGGGTGGATCACCTGAGGTCAGGAGTTCGAGACCAGCCAGACCAATGTGGTGAAATCCTGTCTCTACTAAAAATACAAAAATTAGCCAGGTGTGGTGGTATGTACCTGTAGTCCTAGCTACTGGAGAGGCTGAGACAGGAGAACTGCTTGAACCTGGGAGGCAGAGGGTGCAGTGAGCCAAGATAGTGCCATAGCACTCCAGCCTGGGCCACAGAGCAAGACTCTGTCTCAAAAAAAAAAAAAAAAAATTATTCAACATTTTCCATGATCTTGAAAAATAGTTTGACATTATGTATGCATTAAGTTATTGATTTAGGCTGGTTGCGGTTGCTCCTGCCTGTAATCCCAGCACTTTGGGAGGCTGAGGCAGGTGTATCACTTGAGCTCGGGAGTTAGAGACCATCCTGGCCAACATGGTGAAACCCTGTCTCTACTAAAATACAAAAATTAGCCGGGCATGGTGGCGCATGCCTGTAATCCCAGCTACTGGTGAGGCTGAGGTGGGAGAATCGCTTGAACCCGGGAGGTGGAGGCTGCAGTGAGCCCAGATGGCGCCACTGCACTCCAGCCTGGGTGACAGAGTGAGACTCCATCTCAAAAAGAAAAAAAAAAAAAAAAAAATTATAAATTTAATTGTAATTGTATTCATTTACACTTCCAAAAAGACAATTTGATTCAATAGATTAACTACTAAATCACACCAGACTTGTAACAACATGTTATATTATGACACTTTCTACTGGAGATCCCCATAAGCATTAGTTTAGAGCCTCCTTACCCTAAACTGGACTATTAAGAAAAGACAACATTGAACCATAAGCCATTTAGATACAACTTATACTACAATAAGAAACCTAGGTAGTTTGCTTGGGACTTACTTTACCCTCTCCTTAGGTGTTTTTTTTTTTCCTCTTCCACTTTTTTGATCAGACCTTTCTGATCATTTCACTGTTTCTAGTCAGTCTTCTGTGATTCTCTTCTCTAATGTCCTGGTTTTCTCTTCTCTTTCCTAAGCAAGTTGTTTGCTTAAGGTAACAAGTCACGAGCTTCCATTTGTACCATCTTTTCTATCAATGTTAGCCCACCGTAAACATCCTCCCTCCTCAAACAGCTACTCTTGCTTTGTAATTTTCTCTCCAGTCTCTGTAAACATTTGAGGATAAAAGCGTGCCAGTGGTCTAACAAGATTCCGACTAAAGCAGAGAAGGCCAGGTAGTATCTTGACTAGTTGCTATGGAACTTGGCCTTTCCTTTGAAGGCCCACGACATACTCCAGTTGATGTGCAGGTCCAAAAGGGTCTTGAGAGACTAAGTAGCAACAGCTAAAATCCAAAGAAAACTTAAGTAGATACCAAAATACCAGTTTAATAATTTACTGTAAGAAAACAGCAGGAGAAGGGAGAAGCTAACAACCTTCATAGTCAGCTCATGTTCTTCGTGTAGTTAATCTACACAGGAATCGTAATTAGAAATTTCCTTTGGTGAGATTGAAGCCAAAATAAAAATAATTTCCATCAATTTATGAAGGGTCTCTCTGTCATACAGAATAAGAAGCATCAATCTAGCTTAGGTAATGTAAATGGGTAAATTCAACCCGGAGGGGAATTTGGAAACTGGAGAAGTCAGGCCTCTTTGAGGTTCTCTCAGTCACTCTGATCCAAAGCATTATTGCCCCAGTTTTGCCAGAGGACTGACTTTTCAATAAAAGTCGGAAATCTGAATTTTAAAAAAATCACTGCGTTATGGCTAAATCTGTTTCAAATTTGAGCATCAAAATAAATAATGATAGCAAAATTATAATCCATTGTATTTATATGTATGAATTATGATCAATAGAATGAAATGAGTTGATACTGATACGTAAGTAAATAAAATCAAAGGAGAGGAGGGAAAGGTTTTCCTTACAGTAGAAAGCTGACAACAAATGGCAGTGGAATGGGGGAAATGACCATTTGGCAGCCATGATAATAATGATTAATTCAGGCAGAAATCACTGATAAATGCTACCATTAATGTGTAAAAGTTTGAGAAATAATAGGATAGCTCCATATTATCAGATTAGCTCCCCATCAAATTTGTATTAATTACAAAGGAGAGAATAATAATAATAATTATTAATAATAATAATATTTATTATTATTTTCTGCCAGAAATCTGGCAGAAAATACCTTAACACAGTGATTAAAGTTGACATCACCAATAATAGGGCAAATCAACATGAGTACCACCTGATATGATGAACTAGAAAGATAGGAACATCCCTCTGTGATATTCCTTAAAACATGCTTAAAGGTAACCTAATCACAAACATCTGACAAACCCAAATTGTGTGCCATTCATAAAACAAGTGATGTGTATGATTTAAATGTCACTGCCATGAAAGACTGAGGAACAGTTTCAGATAAAAGGAAGCTAAAGAGACATGACAATGGAATCAATGCTTGAGCTGGGATTTGTGTTATTGTTATAAAGGACATTAATGGGACATTAGTGAAATCTGAATAAGGTCTGTGGAAAAAAGGTGACAGTATTGAGCCAATGTTAATTTTTTGATTTTGATAATTGTGACATGGCTAGATAAGAAATATACTCTGAAGTATTTAGAAGTAAAAGGGCATTATGTCTGCAACTTACGATCAAATAGTTAAAAAAAATTATACACATATAGCGAGAAAGATGATAAAGCAAATGTAAAATACTAACATTAACATTTGGGTTAAGAGTAAACAGGAGTTCTTTGTACTATCCTTGCAGCTTTTCTGTCAGTTGGAAATTTTATCAAAATGTAACTGTGAAAACAGTCACTAGTGTGAATCAGTGCTCTCTACAAAGAACTTACACCCAGAAACGGAACTCCTGAAGTCCTTTGGGTGAATCTCTGGAGTTACAGTGTAACAGAATGCATGAGGATCAGGTAGCTGTATTATTCCTTTTCTTTTTTTTGAGACGGAGTCTCGCTCTGTCACCCAGGCTGGAGTGCAGTGGCGCAATCTCGGCTCACTGCAAGCTCCGCCTCCCGAGTTCACGCCATTCTCCTGCCTCAGCCTCTCCGAGTAGCTGGGACTACAGGCGCCCGCCACCACGCCCGGCTAATTTTTTGTATTTTTTTAGTAGAGACGGGGTCTCGATCTCCTGACCTCGGGATCCACCCGCCTCGGCCTCCCAAAGTGCTGGGATTACAAGCGTGAGCCACCGCTTCTTTTTATTCTCTTCCTTAGATATCTTAATATGGTTGTCAATGCCACAGTTTTAAATACTGAGAGATCCCAACCAGAGCTGCACTCTGATTCAAGGACAATTTCAGCTTCCTATTTACAAGTCATTGCCCAGGACAGTGCCTGATATTTTTAGGAACAACTTCCACCTCTCAGAGTTAATTTCAGTTTAATTTTTTTCAGGAGGCAGTCCTGAATTTCAAGTTTTAGGGTATAACTTCCAAATATTGATAATATGTTTACCCTCTCTTCTCCTAGGTGGACTAAATCCATGGCAGCCGCAGCCCTAACTAAATTGCTTTATTATTTAAAATTTTGAGTTCCCTACAGGCTTATAATCTTTGCTTATTACTGGATTTCTTTGTCCCTGGCCTAGTCTTGGGCATACACAGGACTTCCCCTTCAATAGCATTTATTATAGTCATGTTAGTAATTACATATTACCTGAAAGCAAATGCTTTCAGTGAACACATTAATGTACCATTCAGCAAGTGCCCTTGAATTATAACATGCATTTCCATTTTAATAAGGCTTGACTAAAGTGCAGCAGTCTCTGCAAATTATCTAAAGTGGTACAGTACCTGCATTAGAAATTCAGTCATGCCTATGTTAGGGATCAACAGAGGCAAGCTTATTTCTACCCTCGTTTCTCTTCCTTAAAAGGAAAGAATTACTGGATAATCCACTTTAATAGCAGAGGAAGCAGCAAATTGATTTTCTGACAGGATTACTGAGGAGAATGATGAGGAGTGGGTGGAATTGGCTGAGCAAAATGAGAGATGAATGATAATGGCCAAGGATAAGCCAGGATCCTGATAGTGAATATTGGGCATAAGCTAAAATAACCAAAATACTGTTTTTGAAGTTGTCTGGAGGGAGGAAAACCATATGTAGATGGATTTTCAAACAATTAAATTTAAGACTTTTCTGTGATCATCATAGAAACCATTCTGTAAAACAAAATGTGGCATATGTCAAATACTACCATGTGGAATATGGGACTTTAGCCTGAGATTTTGATGGGAAGAATGCTACTTCTTGATAAAGATTAGAAAATGTAGGTGGCAAAGAGAAGGAAAGAGAGTAGGTGGAAGAGAAAGGTTTTGATCTTGCTTTAGTAAAGACTGGGAGGACCAGTCAGGAATAAGGTAGAGAAATAAGAGGCGAAGTTAGGTGGAGGGAGGCTGGAAAGGAGAAAAGCATTGTAACAACTGGCATTTCAGATAAATGGTTCTCTGAAACCGTTTCTAAATTGGACAGGAGCAACATTCACTGACAGCTTAAAGTCCAGTAAGGGTAAATATTTCAAATATTTCAACCAAGTGGGACAGGTTCTTCTCCCACAAATGGTGGGGAAGGAATCTGCCTGCTTGGCTTTTTTCTCAGAATAAAGAAAGCTATCTTCTTTCTGTTCTTTCCTGAACTATCTGAGCAGTGACCCTGTTGAGAGGAAGGAACAAGCAGAAATGTCTCTAGCCAGGCTGAGGCAGAGTTATGGCCATTTTTGCTCTCAGAAAATAAGGAGTTTCTGCAGAGACCCTGCTCAGCAGCTGAGAACAGTTGTGTTTTGTTTTGTTTGAAACGGAGTCTCATTCTGTCGTCCTGGCTGGAGTGCAGTGGCGCAATCTTGGCTCACGGCAACCACCTCTTCCCGGGTGCAAGCGATTCTCCTGCCTCAGCCTCCTGAGTAGCTGAGATTACAGGCACGCACCACCATGACCGGCTAATTTTTGCATTTTTACTAGAGATGGGGTTTCGCCATTTTGGCCAGGTTGAGAAAACTGTTTTTAAGGCTGTTTTGTCAACTCGATGGCCATGCTGCTTTGTTGTAGAGAGGCCTGGCTTCAGACTCTGGCTTTGTTTTTATCAGCAAATTTCTTTATCTTCCTTCCCATTATCAAATTTACAAACCAACACACATGTGCACCTGTTTTCTACTTCTTTCCCTTACAATACAGAGGCAGTGTTCCTCTTGTGTTAATGGCTATTCTCTGCATTTGAGTTACAGACCCTATTTTCTCTCACTTTCTTTAGGAATGCACAGTGTTCTTTCAATATTTTCTATGACGGACACTGCTCCTCTCTACTGGGTCTTTTCTATTAGCATGAAGACAGGCTTTAATATCTCCTATGTTGAAAAAGACCTCACTTGCAAACACATCTCTCCTCGTTTCTCAGCTCCCTTTCATAATCACGTCCTTCCTCTCCCCACCTCTCATGTACTCTTCCACCCCCTCCAATCCATATTCTACTATTACTTTTGACAGGATTGCTGACGAGAATGATGAGGAGTGGGTGGAACTGACAGAGCAAAATGAGAGATGAGTGATAACGGCCAAGGATAAGCCAGGATCCTGATGTTGAATGTTGGGCATAAGCTAAAATAACCAAAATACTATTTTTGAAATTATCTGGAGGGAGGAAAACCATATTTAGAAGAATTTTCTCCAATCCATATTCTACTATTACTTCCTAAAGACCTTTTTCGTGTTTGTTAGTGAGTTCTATGTAGCCAAATCCAATAGATGCTCTCTGTCTTTATTTTTCTAAATTCTTATCAGCATTTGCATCTAGCTGGAGTTTTTCTGTACTTGACACATTTTGCAATTCCTTTCCTTCTCTCTCTTTCCTTTTTTTTGTTAACATGATTTTTGCCTTTCTATACAATGCAGATGGAAAGGATGACCTTGTGTAGAAGGCAGGGAATGTGCAAGTAACAGAGTGGAACCACACAGCCTGAGTTTGAATCATCGATGTGTTTCCCCTTGGTGTTTTTAACTTTTCTTTCTTTCTCTCTTTTTTTTTTTCTGAGATGAAGTTTCACTCTTGTTGCCCAGGCTGGAGTGCAATAGCATGATCTTGGGTTACTGCAACCTCTGCCTCCCGGGTTCAAGCGATTCTCCTGCCTCGGCCGCCCCAGTAGCTGGGATTATAGGCATGCACAACCATGCCCAGCTAATTTTTTGTGTTTTTAGTAGAGACTGGGTTTCACCGTGTTGGCCAGGCTGGTCTTGAACTCCTGACCTCAGGTGATCCACCCGCCTCAGCCCCCCAAAGTGCTGAGATTACAGGTGTGAGCCACCATGCCCAGCTATTTAACTTTTCTAAACCTCAGTTTTCTAATCTTTAAAATGTGGATGATAATACAAACCTCCTAGAGTTGGTGCGAGAAGTATATGAAACTATAGATACAGAGTTATTTGTATAAGGTTTGGTACATAATGAACATTCCACAACTCTTACCTAATAATTTTGCTGTTCACTTTTTATTCCCTAACAGCCAATCCAATGCTTGGAACCCAGTAGGCTCTTATTAAACATTTGTTCAATGATTAAATAAAGGAATAAGTTGTAGACTCAATTTAATTCATACAGTTGTTTTGAGGACAAGTCAAAGCATATATAAAGTGATTAAGACAGTGCCTGGTACACTGGGAGTGCTCAATAAAGCTGTATTATCATTAGTACTCAGAAAGGCTGCTGATCCAATCAATTAATATGATTAAGAACTATTCTCGGGGCTCTTATTTAAAGCAATCATCATTTTAAATTGTCCACGGGACCCCAACCCCTCACATAATAAAGGACATGAGCTCCTGCAATTGTCTGCCTTTTTTTCATTTTCCTTCCTCTCACTTTCCTGGATCCCCACCAAGAAATAAATTGGCTGAAACAATTTTTATTTTATTTTAGCAATTCTTGCCTTGAATCCTATCTCTCTCCAATTACTATCCCATTTCTCTTCTTTTTATTACAATAAAACTATTTAAAGGAGTTGTCCATAATCTCTGTCTCTGGTTCTTCCTCTCCAATTCTCCCTTAAGCCATTCCAATCATACTAGCTTCCCATCTCTCCACAGAAACTTCCTTTGTCAAGGTGGTTAATGACTTTACACAATTGTCAAATCAAATGTTAAATTCTGGATCCTTAATGTACGTGACAGATCAGCAGCATTGACAGTTACTTCCTCTTTTTTTTTTTTTTTTTTGGTAATTTTTTTACTTGGTTTTCAGGACACTGTTCCATTTATTCCTGATTATTCTTGTGCGTAACTTCTGCCTACTTTTTCTTAGTTTCACCTTTGCTGGTTCCTCCTCATGTTTCCAACTTCTAAATTTTGTCTCAGTATTAGACTCTCAACTTCTTTATTTTAGTCTCTACATAACTTCAATCAATGCCATAGCTTTAAATATCCGCTAAAAGCTGACGATTCCCAAGTTTATACTTTCACCTTCAACCTCTCTGCAACTCCATACATACAAATGGCTACTTGGTTTTTTCATTCGGGTATCTATTAGGCATCTCAAATGTAACATGTTCAAATCTGTAGTCTTGATCCCAGCTTCCTCTTGCTCCCCAAATTTTACCTCCTCCCCAGTTTTCCCATCTTGATATGATGACTCCATCCTTTTTCAGTTGCTTGAACCAAAAACCTTATGCTCATCTTTGATTATTCTATGTGCCTTAGGCCATAAACAAATCTTGCAGGTCTATCTGGAAAAATATGTCATGAATACAACTACTTCTTATCACCTCAAGGGCACTTTCATTACTCTGAGCCAGGATCACCTCTGAATGTGATTACTGCAGTAGCTGTCTCTTTAGTCTCCCGGCTTCCCCTTCCTGTCTTCCATACAGCTACCAGAATAATCCTTTTAAAATGGCACCTCATTCCTCTCCCCAAAACCATCAGATCAGTTTCCATTGAGAGTAAAAGCTAAGTAACTTACATGGCCTAAATGTTCTATAGAATCTTTCTGCCCTTCCCTGGCCCCAGTACCTTTATGAACCTATTCTCCCACTCCTTTCCCTTGTTCGACTCCAATCACAACAGCCAACTTGCTATATATAGAACAGTCTAAGGGTAGCCCTGCTCCAGGGGTTTGGCATTGTTGTTCCCTGCCTGGATCTGGTTTTCGCCAGATATATTTACATGGCTCATTCCTCACCTTCTTCAAGTGTCCAGTGTCTCCTTTCTGAGAGGCCTTCTTTAACCACCCAGTATGAAATTGTACTCCCTGCATCACCATTATTATCATCCTTAACCTGTTTATGTTTCTTCATTTTATCCATCACCCACTGACACATGATATATTTGTTTACGGTCACTAGTAAATTCCATGAGAATAGGGACTGTATTCTATTCACCTCTTTACTCCTTGACCCTAGAATGGTAGGCATTAAAAATATTTGCCAAATCAGTAAATGGACTAGTAAATATTTTGATGTTCTACTGACTTCTAAGTTTTTCTACTTAGGTTAGGCTTTTGTTTATTAACAGTAACCTGATAGAAATGACAAATGCTCCCTTTGGTAGAGTGATTTGTATTATAGATAGAAAAGTGTTGAATTTTTTGATGTGTTTCAAATTCCCCTAAGTAGGTGACTGTTCCTTTCTTCTATGCATATAACTAGCTCTACCTACTTCCAAAATCCAACTTTATTTATGGTAGATTTTGTTTCACTTTAAATCGTTCTACACATTGCAATGCATTTATATTATTATGGGATGACTCATTACAGGACTTTAAATACTCCCAGGCCCTCCTTTCTCAGCTCCTCCCTGTCACCTACTAATTGACTATTTAAAATGGGCATGGGGAAGAAAATCTTGTTTGAAGGCAGGCCTTACTGTGATTCAGAGGTGATAAATGTGCTTTTTGGCTTTTTGTTCTCCCAGAGACACAGTGTAGCTTGTTTAATCTCCTGTTTCGTCAGTGACCAAGTTCAATCTGGTTTCCATTTGAAGCTAGTTGTGCTTCTGATGTGATGATTAGCATATCCATTGAGGGGTCACAGCATCCTCCTAGGAACAGAACAATACTATAAAATATAAAACCTCCCTAGTGACTTTATTCCAAAGCCAGGCCTATGTATGAAAGTTATTTGTACAATTGTGACGACGATCAACAATGATAAAACCAACTTAAATTTCAAACATTTCTTCCTTTTTCTTTATTTTTCCTTTTTATGAACCAGCTGTCTGGACATGAAGTGCTGTGTTTGCCCTCAGTTTTTCATGTATATTGCATGTTAGATTAAGCCTAAACTCCCACCAAAACCTTATTTAAAAGTTTCAGTATTTTATGATGTATCAATAATAATAATTTAAAATTTAAAACATAGCTTCCACAGAAAACTTGAAAGTGTTTTTGCTTCTCTTCTTCCAGGAAAATCTTGTAATTGAGAGCTAGTGAATACATGCCCTAACACTTTCTAAATGTGGTAGAAATGTTTGGTAGCAACTTAGATGCTACTGCTGATAATAATTACAAACATCATAATTACGACATTTATTTAGTACAACTTGTGTCCACATGGTCATGTGGTGAGCTAATTAGTATGTGAGCATCTTTGTGAGTGCCAATTTAACTACCAGTTTGCCTTTAAAAATTGGCCAGGTGCGGTGGCTCATGCCCGTAATCCCAGCACTTTGGGAGGCCGAGGTGGGAGCATCACCTGAGGTCAGGAGTTCAAGACCAGCCTGGCCAACATAGTGAAACCCCATCTCTACTAAAAATACAAAAATTAGCCAGGTGTGGTGGTGTTTATCTGTAATCCAGCTACTCAGGAGGCTGAGGAGGACAATCATTTGAACCCGGGAGACAGAGGCTGCAGTGAGCCAAGATCGCACCACTGCACTCCGCCACTGCATTCCAGCCTGGGCAACAGAGCAAGACTCCGTCTCAAAATAAAAAAAAAAAAAATAAATAAATAAACCCATAAGAGGTGATACTTAACTTGTAATAAAACAAATATAGAGTAGGGTTAACTTTCCCATTCATCAGAGGTCTCTTTACCATTAGCCTTTCCCCCATCTTGATCATCTAGTGTAGGTAGATAAATCTTCTTAAGACATTGTTTACTCATGCTGTGTCACTATTAAAAGCCTTTAATTGTTTTGTATTTCCAATAGATGCTAACTCAATTTTACACACACACACACACACACACACACACACACACACACTGGGTACCTACTCAGTATTTTCTTATAGGAAAAGGCAGTAGGCTAAGCTAGCAGGAAACTACAAGAATAAAAGAGATACAGCTCCTGTCCTCAAATACAGTTTTACAAGTTTGGATAAGGACAGAATTTGACATCTTTACACTCAATGCCTTTTAAAATCTTACCCTAACCTACTTTTCTAACTTTATCTTCCACTGAATCTTAAATAAACTCTCCACTTAAGACTAAATGTCTACTTATTCTCCCCAATTTGTGCATCCTTGATTCTTACCCAGTTCATATTTTTTCTAACCTATTTTCTCACTTTTTTCCTGTAATTCCGCTCAAATTATACCTTGTTCCCTCATCCTAGTCTACACAGATTTCCCCCTTTACTTTGACATCATACGCTGCTTTGCTAGTGAAGTTTTTATTCATGTATCTTATCTTCCCAAATTGACTGTGACCTTCCTAAGGACAGAACTGTGTCTTGTTTATTTTTATATGCCTCACACCCATCCCAGACCATGCTACTTTTGAGGGATTACTTTTCAGATGGTTTGCTCATCACTAACCACATTGTAAAGTGGTTCCTTCTGGACCGGACTTCATGATGCCGATAATCTACTCTACAGGCTGAAGACTTTTATTATCCTTACCCTTCTCTAATTTCTGGTATATACATAATATATTCTAAAAGTGGTTTGTGCATATTTATTGGTAACGTTTACTTTTTACAAAAAGTAAACTTAAGGCTTTTAAAAGCCAATTACTCGGTTTGTATCCTTGCTTCTTAACAGCTATTAGGGCATGTGAATTATGGCATTTATTATTAAAAAAATGAGCCAGGATTTATAATTTCTAATAATGACTGATAATAAGGGGACAAGTTAAAATATGCAAAAATAACAATAAATAAAAATAGTTGGAAAGAAGTTGGAGGATGAGAGAAACTCTTGTCAGTGTTAAACTTTGTCAGTGTTAAAAGTTGACCACTTTTTTTGATAATTCGATAGTTTATGATTTTTTTTCTCTAGCTACACTTTTGTCACATTAAAAGAAATCCCTACTTTGCTCTTTAATTCCAGAGGAAAATTTGTTTGAAAATCTTTCAGATGTCAAGATTTGATGTAGAAATACATTAATTGCTGTTGTTTCAACTGGGCATTGTGTTACAATAGAAGTCATTCTGTTTTAAACAGTTGAGTCTGATCCTCCTCTAAACTACGCATTATTGGCAAATGAAACAAAATAAATAATATTAATCTTTGAGGAGTTGCTGTAAAACAAAATACTCCTAATATAAATAACACTAGAACAGAATGTGCCCATTAATAACAACAAGAACAGCCAGACGCCTGCAATTCCAGCACTTTGGGAGGCTGAGACAGGAGAACTGCATGAGCCCAGGAGTTTGAGACCAATCTGGGCAACATAGTGAGACTCCATCTCTACAACAAATGAAAAATTAGCCAGGCATGGTGGTGCACACCTGTAGTCCCAGTTACTCAGGAGGCTGAGACAGGAGGATTGCTTTAGCCCAAGAGGTCGAGGCTGCAATAAGTCGTGATTGCACCACTGCACTCCAGCCTGGGTGACAAAGTGAGACCCTGTCTCAAAAAATAAATGAATAAAATATCAACAACAACATAACTGAACTGACCACAGTCGTTCACAGCCGACCAAAAAATTCCTTTTCATGTTTCAGCAGGATTCCTACTCTATTGTATAAGGTGTTTAACAATAGAAGCAATGAAATCATATGGAAATTCTTACTGTTACTCAAGACACTTCCTATAAATGATACAACAGTATTAGCTGGCCAACATATAGATTTACAATTTACGTATTGTTTTCTTTGAATTTATTTGATCAAAAAGAGGAATTGGTGACATAAGGAGATGGAAAAATATGAGCTGATTTTATAAAAAATAATTTTGATGTTAGTTGTAATTATTCATTTAGTTGTTATGGTAAAATATTTTGTAGTAGTCTTAATTATGTCTTCACAAATATCTTATTTCCTCAACTAACGCATAAACTCATTGAAAGCTTTCCACAAATTTTACTTTTTTGCATTTATCTTATGCATAGTAAAGAAATTTGTATGTGTTCTGTGCTTAATACATGTGTTTTGCATTTTTATTAAGAAAGGAGATGTGGGGCTAAAAGTATGACTTATATACTACTTGGATTAGCAATTTACAGAAAATAAGAACATAGTAAAATATACTCTGAGTCTATTTTTAGCATATTTCAATAGATACCTCAGAGCCTAGTCTAGATGCTACAGAGTGATGTTACTTTGTTTTGTAAATGCACACATACTAGCTAATAAAAGGCTCAAATTAACAGCACAGTAAATTAGATTGATTTTGTCATGTACATAAACTGATGACTAATATATAAGCTTTTGTTATATAGGCAAATTTATCACAGTACAAGAAGTAAATCACAGGAGAATTAAATTACGCAAATGAGTAGAAAACAAGTTAGAAAAAAGTATATTAATAAAATTATCTGTGAGAGTTTTTTGGTAAAAATACCAGGGTGACTTAAAATTTAACAACTTGCAGAAAATTTTCCCTTTTATATTTTTTTAAAAAAGGCAATATAGCACTAAACAGAGAGTGAGAGAAAATGTTTTATTTCCAAAAAAACTTTTTTAAAAAGTCCAATTTCTTGACTATTTCTTTTTTAAAGCAAATGTAAATTATGAGGAACAAGAAGCTTTGAATAATGAGTCTTTGATATTGCATTACTGTACACTTAATAATTTAACACTGAGAAGCTATTTAGAAGGCAACGACTTTATTTTCTTAATGGCTATGATTTATATTACCCTTTCCTTCTGAATTTGCTGAAAATTTATAATAACCATTGCGTGACTGTATATAAAATTATAGACTCCGAATTTTTTTAGAGACCTCCTTAAAACCCTCTTGGCAAATCTGTTTCCCACTATAGCAGTTCACAGCAACACGGCTTAACATAGCCCCTTAGCATTGCACATACATTTGGAGCATCAAGCTTAGTGTTTTATAGACGATTCTTAATTTGGCAGTAAATGTCCTACATTCTATGCAATCCCACAATTGGTCTTCATTCTGCCCGTAAAATCTGTCTTGCCCTTTGAATCAACCTCCCTCCCCAGTCTCTTTTGTTCTGTTAAAATTTCTAGTTTCCCCCCAACATAAACTCACAGGTTTTTTTGGCTGTTGACCATCATTCTAATAGATTTGTTTTATACTCCTTCAGCTTATCAGGAGTGTCCTTCTTAAAGTTTGACTCCTGGAACTGAACACACTTCTAGGGGTGATATAAGCAACATGTTGATCTCATGCCTTTCTTATTCTGAACATGAATTTTCTGGTAACACAGCCAACAGGACATTTGTTTTTAGCAGCTACCTAACACTAATGCTTACATTAATCTTAATTAAATCACAGATCCATTTCTTATTAACTATTAACTTGGTTCTTATGCAACTTGAGCTTGTGAAGTGCATATTTTGAAACTCAATTGCACAGTTTTACAAAGACGTTTTTTTGGATTTCATGTTGCCAGGACTGTTAAGTCTTCTACATTTAGTCTTAGCATCTCTTCTCTCTGGTGCATCCTGCCATACTTGATATTTCTATTCTGTTTAAGTAAGTCCTCTGCCCAAAAAACAAGGTAAGTCAAACATTTTGGCCTGGCATTCAAAATCCTGTGTAATAAGGCACTTTAGTGGCTCCAAAGTGCTTATGGAGAAAGCATGGCAGTGTGGAAGGAGCATCTGTCAAATAGGCAGCAGGTCTACTTTCTAGTCCGACTCTGATACTTGTTTGCTAACTTAGAAAGTCACTCAGACTCAATTTCCTCAACTGTATTAAAATGAGAACAAAAACAACACATCTACCTACTTCCAAGTTTTGTGCATGTTAGAAAAGATAACGCACATGGAAATGAAGGCCTATAAAACTGCAAGTTTCTGATAATACAGAGAATGCCAAGCCCCTATCATGCTGTTCAAAGTCTTTTATGTTCTCATCCTCACCTACTTTCCAATCTTGTTTTCTGCTTCTTGCCACTGCATCCTTACCTAAACATTTAAATGCTTTTTATTTCTCACTAGTTCCTGGGCACTTTCATATATTCATGCTTCTATGTGTTTGCTAAAACTGCCTGGAATATTTGCCCTAAACTTACCAGCTCTTTTTCTCTGTCCCTCACTTCCACTGGTAGAACTCCTACTCCTAATTCAAGGCCAAACTCAAATGCCATCTCTTTCTTAAAGACTTGATTTCCTTAGTCAGAATTAGTGTCTTCCTTCATAATACTCCTATAGAAGTCAATCTATAAACTCAATATTTTATTTTCATATTCTATCCTATATTCCAGGCAATTTTATTCCCATTCATTTGCCCAACATGAGGGGCAGTTGCGTGTCTTACATCCTCTATATTTTCGCAGTACTCAGAGTTGTGCTTTCTTGTTATTGCCATTTTTATAAGATTGAGGTGTAGGCAAGGCAGAGAGGTCAAATCATTTGCTAAACTTAAGTTATCTTAAAAAGAAGCAAGAAGATGCTTGTCTGTCTGATTTCAAATCTTGGGCTTTTTCTACAGTGCCTTACAGGCTTCTCCACCTCCATCTTGAGGACTCTCAGTAAATGTTTGCTAATGTGACTTAACACTCAACTTATTTTCTTCCTCAGCCTCATCTTCCTCCTTTAGTGCTCCTTTTAGGGAACTGTATATCATTGCTCTGGAATTTTGAAATATACTTTCATGTCATCTGGAGAGCATCGTTTACTGTATCCATGTTGACCATCTTTTGCTCTTAAGGTTAAAGTGGTATTGTTTTTCTCTCTTAGGATTTTTATAATTTTCACATCCCCAGTGAGATAGTTCTTGCTGATTAGAATAAATCTAGATTATCAACTACTCAATGTTTCCTATAACTTCTTCTTTTATTTTTTTATTTATTTTATTATACTTTAAGTTCTAGGGTACATGTGCACAACGTGCAGGTTTATTACATATGTATACATGTGCCATGTTGGTGTGCTGCACCCATTAACTCATCATTTACATTAGGTATATCTCCTAATGCTATCCCTCCCCACCTCCCTTAACTTCTAAAGTATGACGTTCAGCGTCACATGTTCTGTTCTGATGAAAATCATGTTAAAAGTCTGCTGGTATTGAAGCAATGCCCAGTGCATGCTTGGAACACATCCCTGGGTGCTCTCCTTCACTCTGCTTGCTTGCTTGCTTACCTTGGATTGATTTTCCTGGATTGAACCTTTTCCAAATTATCCCTGCTTCTGATGTCTTACCAGTTCCATGCCATCAGGTAGCCAGATGCAGAATTTAGTTCAGCTCAGGTCTTGGGGTATTTATAACCCTATGCTTTTACAACTAATCCATAGTTTTGAATCTGTGCCTGATAGACATACAATGAATTCTAGGGCTCTTTGACTTAATAATAGTGCCCCAAATTGATATTTATTGAACGCTTATTCTGTGTCAGGCACTGGGTTAAGGTCTTACATATATTGTCTCTTTTCAGGTCAGAGTGCTGAAAGTATTCCCTCCTTAACAGGTGAGAAAATGAGGCTTATAAAGGTTAATTGACTTGCTTAAGGAGAGATAGGGCTTGATTCTAAGCCTGTCTTGTGCCAAAACCCATAGCCTTGGGCAGGACCTCATCATTTCTGTCTTTTCCCACCTGACAGCTAATCATGAACTGGCACTTATACCTATGTTATTGAAAATCATTTATTGCTTACATTCAATTTATATGTACATATATATTTGAATTGTACATAGGTGGTGGAAACCAAAAATAAATTTCTAAGCCCCCTAACAGACTGAATGGACCCCTCTCTTGGCCAAGGGGATTCCAAAAAATAATCTGAAAAAGGACCCCGGAGGCAGAGGTTGCAGTGAGCTGAGGTCGCACCACTGCACTCCAGCCTGGGCTACAGAGCGAGACTCCGTCTCAAACAAAACAAAACAAAACAAAACAAAACAAAACAAAACAAAACACCTGAAAAACTAGTTCATGTCGTGAGAGTAAAAGGGAGGAGATAGGTCTTGCCTCATTATACCCTCTCCCTGTTGTAGTTTAGACACAACTGACTAGCGTTAACATTAAAATAGAGATCCGAAGACTGACAGAACAGACTCTTTACAGCAATAAGATAGCAAATCCAACCTGACTCTAGTATAACATCACATGACATAACAGGCCCTAAAGGAAATCAAAGTATTTTAACACAAAATATATGTCTTTGGCATATTTTGGAGTGGCCTTGCAAAGCTGTCTTTTATGAGAAAAATTTGCATTCTGTAGAGAATCCTCTCTCCTTACTAGGACTTTCCCTGATCCAGGAGAGATTTAACTAAGAGTCTGGCATGTTTTAAGGTCTGATAACCTATACTTACCATCTGTTCTCTTTGAAGCCTGCTACCTGGAGGCTTCATTTACATAACAAGAACCTTGGCTTCCACAAACCCCCATATCTTAACCTCAAGCATTTCTTTCTGCTTTCAGCCATTTAGGAAAAGCTTAACTCTTTTAATCCATTGCCTATCAGAAAATCTTTGAATCTACTTATGACCTGGAATCCTCTCTCTCTTCCCCCTTTCCAGGTGTCCCACCTTTCTGGGCCAAACAGATATATACCACCTTAGGGGTATTAATTTATATCTTTACCTGTAACTTCTGTCTCCCTAAAATGTATAAAATCAACCTGAAACCCGACCACCTTGGGTACATATTCCTAGGACCTCCTCAGGCTGTGTCACAGTTTGTGGTCCTCACAGATACCTCAGAATAAACCTCTTCAAATATTTTACAGAGTTTGCCTTTTTCTAATCAACAGTGACTTTTGTATTTTTCTCATAACAATAAGTATTATACTAATAATATGCAAATTATTCAACAAACGATAAAAATACTTGCAGTTACTTTTAATCCTGGACTTTAATATTCATAAAAAGCATTGGTATATAGCATGAGTTTTATAATAATAATAGATAACACGTATAGAGTATTTTCTAGATGGTAGATACTGTTTAAAGTGCTTTTCATGTATTATTTCATTTATCTTCTCAACCCAGCAAAATAGGGTTATTATTCTTTTGTTTTTAAGTTGAAGGAAAACAGAGGTGCAGAGATAGGTGTCTTTTGCCCTAGAGCCTAGCTATCCATGAACCAGTGGCATCTGTATCACCTGGGAACTTGTTAGAAATGCAGATTCTCAAGCGGCACCCTACACCCCACACCCACAAAATCAGAATATGCAAATAACAATATTCTTAGGTATTCATACGCACATTAAAGTTAGAGATAAACTAACCTAAATTACACAGCTATGAGACTTTGAAACCAGAATTCTCAAATACTGCAGGATGTTGTCTTAATCTCAGAATGAAAAAATATTTCTGAATGAGAGATATTTAATATGCCAATGGATTATGTGAAACATAAGTAGGATTTTGCTTTTATAAATTATACTTAATAAAAATATTTCTCATAAATTACTTTTGTATTTGGTGACTTACCATAATCTAACTTTACTTTATTATTCTACCCTCCTCCTTCCCTTTTTAAAATTCATTCTTTAAACATTCACTCATTTATTCCATAGGCATATGTAGAGTGCCTAATATTGTCAAGCATTTTTTTTTATATGTGGAGAAACAAAGAAGAATTATATACAATTCCTGATCTTAAGACATTTAGTGGCATTGGAAGACAGACAATTACAAGTTTAAATGACTGACGTAGTAAAGTTACATACACAGTGCACTGGCAAGATAGCAGAAAGGATGTCTTAGTTGAGGTTCTACTGAAGCAGACCCTAAGATTCAAATGCAAGTAGTGCTTTTGGTAAGTAAAGGAAATGCCAATAGGAGGGTAGTTAAGGAAGATGGGAAAGGGAGAGTGGACAATGCAGGACATTATCAAGCCAGCTACTATGGATGACTAGAATCAAACCCCACTGGGGGGCTTGGGGGAGTTTGTATAAAACACAAGCCCCAGACTTGTTTTCTGTCCAACGGGTAGGGAGTTGGAATATTTATACCTGAACCTCCATTAGTCGTAGGTTGAAGTTGCTCCTGGGAGTATTCCTTTGGACCAATTTGGGCTTGCTCCACAGGCAAACGACATGTGTCCTTGGGCAAAGAAATGCAGATACCAGCAGTTGGAAAGCAGGCTTGAATGCCCTGAGGTGGTGAGGGCTAGGGATACGGACCAGCCATCCACAGCTTCTGCTACAAAGAGGTACTTAAACCAGACTGAGAAGCTCAGGGAAAGCCCCGCTGAGAAAGTGATTCTTGAGTGTACTGATGATGGCAAAAGATTTCCACTAGGCAGATATGGCAGAATCATGAATATCTTTTCCAGGAAGAAGGAACAGCATGTGCAGACCGAGAGGCATGAAAGAACATGCAAACTTAAGAAACTAAAAGTTGGTTAATGCTCCTCAAGTCTGAGAGGTTGCACCGAGAAATGAAACTGGACTGATAGATTGCACCAGATAAACAGGGCTCTGTGTGCTATGCCGTGTTCAGTTCTTCCTTACAGGAAATAGGAAACCACTGAAGATTTTTGAGTGGAGGAATGACTTGTTCAGATTTACATTTTTTAGAAAATCTCTTAGGCTAAAGTACTGGAAATTGATTAAAGGAGGTGGAATAAAGGCAGGGAGATTTTGATAAGAGCTTTAGCAAGACACGATGGGTGAGGGTGGCAGTAAGAATGGAGGGCAATTTTGAGACAGTTTATATAGTTAAAAATGGGGTTTGTGTGGCTGTTGTGCTAAAATAAGTGAAGTGGGGGCAGGGTGATGTCAAGGAGGGACTCAGGATGACTCCAAGGCTCTGGAATGGGTGACTGTTCTTACCCACAAGAGACCACACAAGAAGAGGTCAAGGGAAGGAGGAAAACAGGAATTTTGAGTGTGGAGAGCAAATATGTGTAAGAGAGGGGGCTAAGAGTGAACAATGGTTGGGGTGCCCATGGATCATTCAGGAGGACACATTTTGTAGGAAAAGGACACATGGGTCTGGTTGAGAGTGTCACTAAATGTTATTGTATATTCTCTCTTCACATCAGGAAATCGAATTCAACTTTCCCAGATTTTGCAGCTGGGTTAACTCCTGAAAGTAGGAGAAAAACAGAAAGAACCAAGAAAAGCACATATTATTTCATCTTCTAGAAATCCAAATGTCTAGTAGCTGATCTTTTGGGAACTGAGATAACTTGGCAGCATGATTTTTAAGTCAATTTTCCCCACAATTTGTTTGGAATCATGGTCTCTCATGTAAAGAAATATTTGTATAGCCAGTAGAGCTAAAAATGACTTACCTAAAAAGTGGTTTTAAAAAAGAAGGTCCTTTGGGAGGCAGAGGTGGGTGGATCACTAGAGGCCAGAAGTTCAAGACCAGCCTGGCCAACATGGTGAAACCCCATCTCTACTAAAAATACAAAAATTAGCCAGGCATGGTGGTGCACACCTATAATCCCAGCTCCCAGCTACTCGGGTGGCTGAGGCATGAGAATTGCTTTAACCCAAGAGGCAGAGGTTGCAGTGAGCTGAGATTGCACCACTGCACTCCAGCCTGGGTGACAGAGTGAGACTCTGTCTCAAAAAAAGAAAAAAAAAAAAGAGTCCTCTACAATCTTACAGTCTAAAAGGAGTTGAGACATTTGTGATGAAAAATTTGGGCCTACATTATCATTCTTCTTCTTAACTATCATATAAAAACGTGCTAGATATTGATACCTGCAGCCAGTTCCAAGGATTGTCAGAGCCACACATTCCTAATCACCTCAGATTGGGAATGGCCTCAGGGTACACCCAAAGGTCCGGACCAAATAATAGAATTTTATAAGTGTGCCATGATGTGAAAAATGTTGGGAAACATTTTTGTAATGTATGCTTAAAGTCAACATTCACTCATTAGCAAATACTTAATTGAAGTCTGCCTCTATTCTTTTTTTTTTTTTTTTTTTTTTTGAGATGGAGCCTTGCTCCGTCACCCAGACTGGAGTACAGTGGCATGATCTTGGCTCACTGCAACCTCTGCCTCCTGGGTTCAAGCAATTCTCCTGTCTCAGTGTCCTGAGTAGCTGGGACTACAGGCGCACGCCACCATGCCCAGCTAATTTTTGTATTTTTAGTAGAGACGGGGTTTCACCATATTGGTCAGGCTGGTTTCAAATTCCTGACCTCAGGCGTTCCACCCACCTTGGCCTCCCAAAGTGCTGGGATTACAGGCGTGAGCTACCACGCCCAGCCTGAAGTCCGACTCTCTTCTAGGTATATAGTATTGGGCTCATTTTTATAGTTTCTCAACAAAAAACACCCTTAATAATATCTGACTAAATACTTTGAGTGGGACTAAGAAAACACTTATCACGAATCATATGTTGCTTTTTAATTTTAATACATTTTGAACATCTTTTCATTTAAGCACAAGTCATGAGGGAGAAACAATGTCTTCAATATTTTTTTCTATAATTTCTCAAATAGTTCTTCAAACAAAACATTTATTCAAATGTTTAGTGAATGAAGGAACAAGATAATCTCACCCTCATTAATGTATTAATACATGAATTGAATGCATATGATTCCATTTTAACTCCGAGATAGGTACTAATGTAGTTGAATGCATGAATATGAAAAACACATTTCCAGCTCTAAAAGAATGGTGTTCTTGGTGCAGCACGGTGGCTCACGCCTGTAATCCCAGCACTTCGGGAGGCTGAGGCGGGCAGATCACGAGGTCAGGAGATCAAGACCATCCTAGCTAACACGGTGAAACCCCGTCTCTATTAAAAAATACAAAAAACTAGCCGGGCATGGTGGCGGGCGCCTGTAGTCCCAGCTACTTGGGAGGCTAAGGCAGGAGAATGGCGTGAACCTGGGAGGTGGAGGTTGCAGTGAGCTGAAATCGCGCCACTGCACTCCAGCCTGGGCGACAGAGTGAGACTCTGTCTCAAAAATAAAAAAAAAAAGTAAAAAAAAAAAATGGTGTCCTCTCAGGGAACACGCATGGAAATAACTGTGATGATGCAGTAAGATGTGCTAATTTGCCTTGGGCAAAGTGTTTCTGGAGCAAAAAAGATACTCAGAGGGTTTTGGCCAGGTGCTAAGGAAGAAAGAATCTTTCTCTTGCTTCTTTCTTTCTTTTTTTTTTTTTTGAGACGGAGTCTCGCTCTGTCACCCAGGCTGGAGTGCAGTGGTGCGATCTCGGCTCACTACAAGCTCCGCCTCCCGGGTTCACGCCATTCTCTTGCCTCAGCCTCTCCGAGTAGCTGGGACTACAGGCGCCCGCCACCACGCCCGGCTAATTTTTTGTATTTTTAGTAGAGACGGGGTTTCACCGTGGTCTCGATCTCCTGACCTCGTGATCCGCCCGCCTCGGCCTCCCAAAGTGCTGGGATTACAAGCGTGAGCCACTGCGCCCGGCCCTCTCTTGCTTCTTTCTTTGAAGTCCTGGATTTGATATTTTGTTCCTTTTTATATACATTTTCAATTTTAGAAGAAAATTTATGCTATAAATGTTTCATGTGGCCAATATCATGCAAAACATGTTGTAAGGGGTAGAAAACTGCATGGTCTTCTCAGCCATCCCTTCTCTGGGAACTGCCCCATGGTCCATCCCACCATACATACGTCACAGAAGTGAACTTTTTGGAGTCATTCTGTAAAATATAACTCTACCTCATGATGAGGGACAATCACCAGATCCAAATTCAATTCGAATCTCTTTCATAGAATTCTACTACTAAGACCCACAGAATGAGATTCATTTTCTCTGAGAACTGGACATTTGTCTAATCAGGAGCCTTAGAAGTCTTACACTGCCATGTGGATTTAAGGATAAAGGAGACCAATTCGAACACAGAAGAGACCGTATGCCAATGGAGAAGGAGAAACAAAGGATGGAGAGAAAGTTTCAGTGACTCTGTACCCCTGGTTCCAGATCCTTCTGGTAGCATTCATACTCTTTTTTTTTTTTTTTTTTTTTTTTTTTTTTTGTCTTGCTCTGTCGCCCAGGCTGGAGTGCAGTGGCGCCATCTCGGCTCACTGCAAGCTCCGCCTCCCGGGTTCACGCCATTCTCCTGCCTCAGCCTCTCTGAGTAGCTGGGACTACAGGCGCCCGCCACCACGCCCGGCTAATTTTTTTGTATTTTTAGTAGAGACGGGGTTTCACCGTGGTCTCGATCTCCTGACCTCGTGATCCGCCCGCCTTGGCCTCCCAAAGTGCTGGGATTACAAGCGTGAGCCACCGCGCCCGGCCTGGTAGCATTCATACTCTTAAGCCTAAGTGATTTTTGGGAAGCCTTATAATAAAGTGCCATTTTCTGCTTAGGCTAATTAGAAATGGTTTCTGCAATTTAAAAAAATATCCTAAATAACTTGCAATGGGCATCTGTTGCTTACTCCTCAGAATTCTCCCTTGAGTTCCACCCACCTGCCTTCCCCTCTTCTACCAGCATCCAGCTATTTCTTTTGGGAAACTTCTTTAACATTCTTACCCATTCTAGGCCTGACTTCATCTTCAGGTCCAGGGAGGGTCCTCATTGCCCATCTTCAAAGCCCCTTACTCTTTACTTACAGTAATTGGTTTAAGAGTGGGCCTGTGACTGTCTCCCTTCCTTTCTTCTTAACTGGATAAGGTAAGATGTCAAGTAAGAGATTTTGGAAAAATACTCTCGTTCTCTTTTGAAAGAGTGACTAGGAGAAACGTTCTCATTTCTTACAGAAAATGTGGCATGAGGACATTAGGTCTGGAACTCCCACAGGTCTTTCTTTTGGAAAGGAAGCTAGAAGGAGGACAAAGCTGACACAGAAGGAGGGCAGAGCTGAGAGCACACAGAGAAACAGACATGGTGGACTTCTGGAAGTCAGCATTGTTTCTGTACATCTATTTTTTCCTTTCTTTTTTTTTTTTTTGGGTTTAAGAAATTTGAATCAGATTTACTCTTATTTCTAATCAAAAGCATCATAACTAACAGTAATTTTTTTTTTCTAACATCTTGGGGCCTAAAATCCCTCTGGCTTATGGACTCTGGGTTTATAAATTTAATCACCTCTGGGCTGCTGTTTGTGAAATGCTGGTCTTCTAGTGTTGCTTTTACTTACAGAGCACAGTGAGACCCCATTTGACAGGTCACGATTACAAATGAGGCACAGAATGTTAGAGATGAGAGGAGAGAATGAGATGTGCTCTTTTGATCAGGGATATCCTAATACAGTATTCTGTACTCAGGAATTGGAGTGACCTTAGAAACGTTAGTTTTTAGGACACTATTTTTTTGTGAATACTTTCGACTAATATTTTTAAATTTTTAGGCTTTCATTAAGGATTGGAAAGCTTCTGGCGAGGCGTGTTGTAAGCTTGCCTCTCCTGAAGCAGGCCACCTCTCCATACATTGTTAAATGATAGTCTTTAACTTAGACAGTTATTTGTTGTAAAAAGGAGTGATAAAATTTTCTGACGACTTAAGATTAAAGTGTCCCTCTGGAAGTACAGATATTCTATAATTGAGCTTGTCTTCCTAGCTAGCCAGCTGCATCTGAGAAAATATGAGAGTTAATTATGTGTTTCTTCGTTAGCACCAAGCGTTGCATTTTTATTTCTCTGCTGGAGGAGTCAGAATTCTCATATTTCCTGTAAATGTAGACAAGTTAAAATTCTCCTCCCTTTCATTCCTCCTTTTCCTTCTCTTTCTCCTTTCTTTTCTTTCTGCCTTTCTCATTATAATGAACTCAAAGAATATTTTTACTGGAGACATCAATCTCTCTTTAAACTTCTCATGATAAAACCAATGAATTGACTGCAAACTCATCCAGCCAAATATTTATTTATGCTTAACTCAAATTACCAGATAACTGTGAATAAAATAACAAACCTAAATTATCTGCTTACTGACTTGTCTATTTCATGTTTTAGGCATCCGGCCTTTTACGAAAAAGCTATTTTTAGATTTCCAAGCCACATGATCATAAATATTAGCTGACTTTTCTCTCCTTGGAAGATAATTTGGACAAACATGTTTTAACTGTTTTCTAGACTGTGTGTTCTTTTATTGCAGTATCCTTCTGGTGTATTAGCACCTCAATTACTTGACAAGACATGTTCTTAGTATTACCAGTTAAAAGCAGGTCTGCGCAACATTTTTTTACATAATGACATTTAGAAGTCACACTCCAGACAATAACATTTTAGTTTTTTTTTTTTTTTTTTTTTTTTTGAGGTGTAGTCTCACTCTGTCACCCAGGCTGGAGTGCAGTGGTGCAATCTCAGCTCACTGCAGCCTCTGCCTTCTGGGTTCAAGCGATTCTCCTGCCTCAGCCTCCTGAGTAGTTGGGACTACAGATGTGCACCACCAAGCCCAGCTAATGTTTGTATTTTTAGTAGAGACAAGGTTTTGCCATGTTAGCCAGGCTGGTGTTGAACTCCTGACCTCAGGTGATCCACCTACTTCAGCCTCCCAAAGTGCTGGGATTATGGGTGTAAGCCACCGAGCCCGGCCAGACAATAACTTCTTAGAGTGCTGTGATCTACAAGACTTGTGACTGAAATAATGAAGTTTAGAAAAGGATCTGAAGATGTAGTGTTCTTTTATAATACATTAAATGAGAGCTGAATACAGTTGTCAAAGACATGGAAGCAGGGCTACTGCACAGAAGGGTTTAGTTGTTTGCCCAAGGTCACACAGCAGGTAAGTGGTGGAGCAGGAGTTCAAGCTCAGGTCCTCCTAGCCTATAGTCTAGGTCCTTAACCAGAAGAATAATAATTGCAAAGACTCATTGAGCATTTCTTTTTCTTTCTTTTCCTTTTTTTTTTTTTTTTTTGAGACAGAGTCTTGCTTTGTCACCCAGGCTGGAGTGCAGTGGCATGATCTCGGCTCACTGCAACCTCCACCTCCCAGGTTCAAACAATTCTCCTGCCTCAGCCTCCTGAGTAGCTGGGATTACAGATGTGCACCACTATGGCTAATTTTTGTATTTTTAGTACAGATAGAGGAGTTTCACCATATTGTCCAGGCTGGCCTTGAACTCCTGACCTTGTGATCTGACCGCCTCGGCCTCCCAAAGTGCTGGGACTACAGGTGTGAGCCGCTGTGCCCGGCCCTCACTGAGCATTTCTTATGAGACCGGCACAGGCTCACATGCAGTAATTTGGCAGTCTCTTACTTTCCAGTGAGATTCTTGAGAGTAGAAATAATTTTATTTTTGTGTGTCTTGTGCCTGGACAGTGTGACACCGCAATGGCTGTTAGTTTAAATGGACCCTCAGGGGCCTGCAAGACAGGGTGGGATTTTGACAGAAGTGAGGCTGAGGACGGGACTTTGGATGGTGGGGAGAGGACCTGTTGTTGTGGGGAAGAGAATTGGAGGTTTTTTGTAAGAATAACTGCCAGAAAACGCTGCTGGCTTTGTTCCATGTCAAGGTGCTCATACTTCACAGATTGTTGCAGAAGTTGGATGCCTTCTCCCCTTCTTCCATAACAAATCCCTTGATTTTCTTTTTCTTTTTTTTTTTTTGAGCAGCAGCAAGATTTATTGCAGAGTGAAAAAACGAAGCTTCCACAGTGTGGAAGGGGACCTGAGCAGGTTGCCCTTTTTTTTTTTTTTTTTTTTAATCCCTTGATTTTTTGTCTGGTCACAGCTGCAGAAGTGGTGTATATGACTTCCAGGGAATGTTCTTAAAGAGTAGAAACTTGCCTTTCTTTTCTGCTTCTGCCCCGCTGCCTCGAATGGGGACTGAATAACTGGAGCTCTAGGAACCATTGTGTACTATGAGAGAATCTTCGGAATGAGTCAGTAAGGTAGGTCCTGATATTATGAAGGGCCATGCCCGTCCTGGAATGAAGATCTTTGGATCCTTGAATGTGAGAGTAAAGGAAATTTCTCTCTTGTTTAAATCATATTCATGACTTATTTTGTTTGCTACTCATAGCTGAAATACATCCTAACTAATCCATGTGTATCATTTAATGTGATCCTGACAATGACCCTCTGAGGTAAGCACTATGATGATCTCCATTGACAGGGGAAGAAAATGAGACCCAGAGAACCTAAGTCACTTTCTTGGGGTTACATAGCTAGTGACTAGTAAAGCTGGGATTCTAACACCCCTTCTTTAGCACTATACTATATTCACCATATATAAGATGAACTGGACAGAAGAAGCCTACTGGTCTTAATGTCTGTAGTTAGGACACCAGAACCTTGCTGGTCTTATGTCCGTAGTTAGGACACCTTTCTAATAAGACTAAATGATGAATCTGACTCTTCAGTGGCCTGTTTAGTAAATGTGGATTGTTCAGTGCAAAGCCCTTGCATAATCAGATTCCTGGTAGAGAATACATGATGTTTTGGTTAGGATGTTTTTTGATGTCAAGTTACTAAAAATTCAACTCAAATTGGCTTGACTAATTAAAAAATTTGTTAGCTCACATTAAAGGAGATTCAGACATAGGGTGGTCTTCAGGGTTGGTTGATTCAGCAGCTAAATGATGTTATCAAGAAAAAAGGTTCTTTTCACCTCTGCTCCATGATCCATAGCATCAGTGTCATCTGTAAGTCGGTTTTCCTTGTGGTAACAAGGAGGCTGGTTGTAGCAACCAGGATTACTCACTGTCTTATTCACATCTAGCAGAAAGAGAAAGACATCTCCTGTCATTCTTTTAAAATTAAAGTAGAACTTTCCCAGAAGCTTCCTGCCGACCTTCTCCTGTCCAGTTGGTTGTAGGTGTGGTCTCAAGGGGGACATCAATACATAAATGGTAATTGGCGCCATGGGGGTGGGTGAGGTGCAGGGCTGCCTGCTGGCAAGCACATTAATTGTAATGTTTAGAAAAGGACTCTCCCTCTGGACCAAATAATTTGAAATCTGCCCTACATCTCTTTTTCCCCTAAGATTGGCCCTGCTCTTGCATTAGGACTCCAGTGGCGAATAACTCCCCTCCCCCCTTGACCAGGTGTCTCCATACAGGAAACTCCCTTCATAATGATATGTGGCAACAGGGATGAGATGGTCCTGCGGAGTGGCAGACTGGGAAAAGAAGAGGGCTTTGGGAAGAACCCCGAGGACCACATCTTCTTTTCACAGCCTGGTATCCAGAAGTGTAGAGATGCTTCAGCCATGACAGGTCCACAGCAGAGTGAGCCTATCACCTCCTGAATCCTAAATACCCTGTCTCTGTTAACACAGCCTGATACTGCATCAGATTTTGGAGGATGACAAAAAGCTGTCAATTTATGCTAACTTGAACTCCTATGTGTTTTTCATATAGGCTACTTCTCAGATATATCCCTACCAGGCTTGCTGTATGGAGGGTGATGCCTATTCTTATTACATAGTCCTCTGTCTCTCTGAAGCACTGGAATGCATGAAGTGCGGTTAACTCTCCCCAAGCCCTGCTGTGAGGACTCGGCCCACCTCCTTTACCCTCACCTCCAATGTGCTCTACCTTCCAGGACTCAGTACTTCTCTACCAGGCCCCACAAGTGCATTATTTTCTTCCCTCCCTTCCTTCCTTCCTTCCTTCCTTCCTTCCTTCCTTCCTTCCTTCCTTCCTTCCTTCCTTCCTTCCTTCCTCTTTCCTTCCTTCCTCTTTTCTTCTTTCTTGATTTTTCATGAAGAAGGAAGAGTGTGGATGAGAGGGGTTGCAGTCTCTGCCTGTGTCTGTAGAGAGAGGAAACTGAGGGGAGTACTGGGGAATAGTATCCTAGCAACCTCAGAAAACAGTACGCTGGTTTCTGTGCTGAAAGGCAGGCACTAAGAAAATCTCTACTTCTCTGCAGGCAGTTTTCTTCTTTTTCAGGTTATAAACCATGTATCATCAAAAGACTATGATTCCTAAATCAGCTGCCTGGGGCATTAGAATATCAGAATTTCCTCTCAGAAGCTTGTAATAAATTGCCTGTCAATCATAGGTTTTAGTGTTTTGCATTATTATTATTATTATACTTTAAGTTCCGGGATACATGTGTAGAACGTGCAGGTTTGTTACATAGGTATACACATGCCATGGTGGTTTGCTGCACCCATCAACCCGTCATCTACATTAGGTATTTCTCCTAATGCTATCCCTCCCCTAGCTCCCCACTGCCCCACAGGCCCAGCGTGTGATGTTCCCCTCCCTGTGTCCATGTATTCTCATTGTTCAACTCCCACTTATGAGTGAAAACATGTGGTGTTTGGTTTTCTGTTCCTGTGTTAGTTTGCTGAGAATGATGGTTTCCAGTTTCATCCATGTCCCTGAAAAGAACATGAACTCATCCTTTTTTATGGCCACATAGTATTCCATAGTGTATATGTGCCACATTTTCGTTTTCCAGTCTATCATTGATGGGCATTTGGATTGGTTCCGAGTCTTTGCTATTGTGAACAGTACTGAAATAAACATACAAGTGCATGTTTCTTTATAGTAGAATGATTTAAAATCCTTTGGGTATATACCCAGTAATGGGATTGCTGGGTCAAATTGTATTTCTGGTTCTAGATCCTTGAGGAATTGCCACACTGTCTTCCACAATGGTTGAACAAATTTACACTCCCAGCAACAGTGTAAAAGCATTTCTATTTCTTCACATCCTCTCCAGCATCTGTTGTTTCCTGACTCTTTAATGATAGCCATTCTAACGGGCATGAGATGGTATCTCATTGTGGTTTTGATTTGCATTTCTCTAATGACCAGTGATGATGAGCTTTTTTCCATATGGTTGTTGGACGCATAAATGTCTTGTTTTGAGAAGTGTCTGTTCATATCCTTTGCCCACTTTTTGATGGGGTTGTTTGTTTTTTTCTTGTAAATTTGTTTAAGCTCCTTGTGGATTCTGGATATTAGCCCTTTGTCAGATGTGTAGATTGCAAAAATTTTTTCCCATTCTGTACGTTGCCTGTTCACTCTGATGATAGTTTATATTGCTGTGCAGAAGCGTTTTAGTTTAATTAGATCCCATTTGTCTGTTTTGGCTTTTGTTGCCATTTCTTTTGGTGTTTTAGTCATGAAGTCTTTGCCCATGCCTGTGTCCTCAATGATGTTGCCTAGGTTTTCTTCTAGGGTTTTTATGGTTTTAGGTCTTACATTTAAGTCTTTAATCAATCTTGAGTTAATTTTTGTATAAGGTGTAAGGAATGGATCCAGTTTAAGTTTTCTGCATATGGCTAGCCAGTTTTCCCAACACCATTTATTAAATAGGGAATCCTTTCCCCATAGCTTGTTTTTGTCAGGTTTGTCAAAGATCAGGTGGTTGTAGATGTGTGGCATTATTTCTGAGGCCTCTGTTCTGTTCCATTGGTCTACATCTCTGTTTTGGTGTCAGTACCATGCTGTTTTTGGTTACTGTAGCCTTGTAGTATAGTTTGAAGTCAGGTAGCATGATGCCTCCAGCTTTGTTCTTTTGCTTAGGATCGTCTTGGCTATATGGGCTCTTTTTCGGTTCCATATGAAATTTAAAGGAGTTTTTTTTAATTCTGTGAAGAAAGTCAGTGGTAGCTTGATGGGGATACCATTGAATCTATACATTACTTTGGGCATTATGGCCACTTTCATGATATTGATTCTTCCTATCCATGCGCATGGAATATTTTTCCATTTGTTTGTGTCCTCTCTTATTTCCTTGAGCAGTGGTTTGTAGTTTTCCTTGAAGAGATCCTTCACATCCCTTGTAAGCTGTATTCCTAGGTATTTTATTCTCTTTGTAGCAATTGTGAATGGGAGTTCACCCATGATTTGGCTCTCTGTTTGTCTGTTATTAGTGTATAGGAATGCTTGTGATTTTTACACATTGATTTTGTATCCTGAGATTTTGCTGAAGTTGCTTATCAGCTTAAAGAGATTTTGGGCTGAGACGATGGGGTTTTCTAAATATACAATCATGTCATTTGCAAACAGAGACAATTTGACTTCCTGTCTTCCTATTTGAAAACCCTTTATTTCTTTCTCTTTCCTGAGTGCCCTGGCCGGAACTTGCAATACTATGTTGAATAGGAGTGGAGAGAGACGGCATCCTTGTCTTGTGCTGGTTTTCAGAGGGAATGCTTCCAGTTTTTGCCCATTCAGTTATTGGCTGTGGGTTTGTCATAAATAGCTCTTATTATTTTGAGATACATTCCATCAATACCTAGTTTTTAGCATGATGTGATGTTGAATTTTATCGAAGGCCTTTTCTGCATCTATTGAGATAATCATGTGGTTTTTGTCATTAGTTCTGTTTATGTGATGGATTACATTTATTGATTTGTGTATGTTGAACCAGCCTTGCATCCCAGGGATGAAGCCAACCTGATTGTGGTGGATAGGTTTTTGATGAGCTGCTGGATTCGGGTGGCTGTTTTGCTTTTTTAAAAAAATTCTTCACAGAAATTTTAGGGAGCATTGTGAGATACTACCTCAAGGAGTGCTAGCCAAATGGTCATTTAAAACTGCATTCTTGGCTGCAGTATTTAAATAAGTACATTTATAAAGCCAATTAAAATAATTTTTCTATTTAAAAATGAAAAGAAGTTGTCAATACTAATTTGCCTTGATGCCTATTTAAATGCCTAACTCCACTTTGACTTAATTACTGATTTTTCTATTGGAAGTTAATACATAATTTTTAAAGCAATACTTTCTCTTCAAATCTAAAATAATGCCGCCTAGCTTCTGTAGAAAAGTATGTTGAGTGACCTGCCTATACCCAAACTTCTTTATCAAAGCATTCCTGATATCAGCACTTATTGTACATGCCACAGAATTTCCTCTTAACCAGTAATATGGACTTGTACTGACAACTAACTTTATAAATATCTGTGTTTTGTATGCACTGTGCTTATAACATATCTAAAATATGTTTTGTATTTTATCAAAACTTTGTTTACTTCCATTTTTATTTTAATTGAAACCACAAATCTATTTTTATTTAAGCATAGAAATCAAATCGTCTACCTTAAAAATCCTCTTTTCTTATCTATCTGGGCTGCAGTAGGTGTGCCCTCTGAAACCTGACTGGATCTATTAACTCTTCCATGGTTCTCATCTCACTGATGAAGAGTTCCGGACAGGTTATTCATTCATTACTGTCGTCAGCGGCCTCACTCACAGTATTAGCTGTCAGTTTCACTGCCAAGCTGTCTTTGTCATTGGCTTTAGTAAGACAAACCCAGAATTATCTTTTATGACAGTTCATAGGATGTCCTGTAAGCCCTACCCAGATAGGAGGCATGGAATGTCACCCTTCTTTACAAGTTGTCATACTTGATGCTGGTACCATTTCCTAACTCTTAGTCATTTCCTTTCAATTCCTGGATAATGTTCATTCCATTTATTGAACTTATCCTGGTAGCTAGTTAACATAAGAAATTACTTTTTTAAATCATTATTTGCTTTCAAGAAGAATTTGCTATGGAGTAGGGCTACATTGGTTAAAGATTTATGAGACTGCACTCAAGATTTTTATCTTTTTGTATTTTTGAACTCTGGCTAACTAAAGATATTACCATTAGTCACTGGCAGATCACTCTGGAATTTATCTGAATCCATCTTGTTTCTAGGGTTATACTCTCCAGACTGTTGCCCCAGGACGTGTTTACCTTGGCCTTTAGAATGTGGGTAAGGAAGTGGAGGAGGGAAATGGCATTTTTGTGACTGGACCTGGAAACTTTGTGTCACTCATTAACATATCTATGAGGTAGCAACATGCATGACATCTGTGCCAGATGGTCTGTGAAATAGAGAAAATGTGCATACATTTTGTTGTCCAAATTCAGATTAGTAGTAGTGGATAAGTAAGAAGATACTAGAAATGTTACAGCCCAAGAAATAACTAGTAATAGTTGTTTTAAATAATCTAAGAATGCTTTTTGAAATTAAAATAGAAATACACAAACATGAGGTATTCAATAAATCCTAAATATACCATTTTTCTCCAGTATAGACTTATTTGTTCATTTAGTAATATTTATTAGGCATCTGCCATGTGCTTTATACTCTCCTGAACACTGAAAATAAAAGGAAAAAATGAAACATTGTTTATTTCCTCTGAGGAATTCACCATCTAATGAAAGAGTAGATATGCATTTAAATGCAAAATGGGTGAACAGTCCCTCTCATGTCCTGGTGTATGAGTTTTCCCTACTGCTTCACCACTTGCCACCAGGATGACAAACACCTGTATCTCCCGTCAGAGTGGAAGGCATGCCTATGAATATTCTGGGCCATTGAAAAGGGATTTCCAACGTAGCGGAAATTAAGAAGGGGCTATCCTGGGGAATGGAAAGCCCATACCCAAAGTGATGGATGAATGGTTAACTTTACTTCTCAAGTGGGGTGACAGGTGGTGATCTCTGAGTTTTGAGGAAGGTTTGTAGGCTTGGGCCACCAAGGCAACAGCCTTGCAAGACAATAGATGGTTTCCCTACTCCTCTCCACGTCATCACTTTAGCTCTAGTTACTCTTCTCTATGTGACCTACGGGGGGTTAGAGAGGGTACCTGGAAGTTAGAAGAGCCAACGTGTGCTCTAAAGAAGGGAGTTGTGCCTATTGCTTCATCTTGGAATATAATTCTTTGCTGCTTTTTTTCTGGTCTCAAACTTTTAATATTTTTCTCTAAAATGGCTCATGGTGGCTCCATGCCATGGACCTTGATGGCTATGTGGTGATTCTCAGAAAATTGTTTGTAAATGCATAAACAAATTTATGGAATTGCAAAGGAAACCAGTTATGTTGAAATACAGTAATCAAACTATTAAAAATGGTAATAGAGAAGACTTCTACTTTTTGGAAGATGGAATAGACATATCTTTCCTTATTTCTCCCACTAATTTCAACTAAAATCCCTGCATATTATGTATGAAACAAATATTAAAAACTCTAGAAAATGTACAGAGGTAGAAGGACTGGCTGGAGACCTTGGGGCCCAATGAATGATATGGTGGTAAGTTCCTTAGACTGTCTTTTTGCCTTATATTTCTCAGACTTGGAGCCAAAAAACTGGCAATCCACAATAGCCCAGGTAAACAGAAAAAAAAGTCCCCCAAGAAAAGCCTTTTTTCTTCAGCCAAAGAACTAGGAAAGGGGAAGCCTAGCAAGACAGATACTTTTAAACAATAACTGCCCACCTCCACCTAAGCCAGTAAAGGCTGAGTGGGGAGTATAATCTTCTACCCTTGTCTCAAGCTATAAGACACATGACCATCAGTGGCAACCTACTGGGAAGCTGAAATTCTCACCCCTGTCGAAAAGTGAAAAGGAGAATCTCTTCCTATTGGGTGTCAATAAAGGCCAAACAAACCGGGACTTATATCCCACCTGAAAAAATAAGGCAGCATCCCCCTTCTGCTGAAGTGGCATCAAATGAAGCCTGCTAAAACAGAAGTTTAAATAAGATCTAAGGTCTCATCATAAAATATTCAAAAATTTCAAGTTTTAATAGAAAATCACTTGGCATATTAAGAACCAGGAAAATCTCAAGTTGAATGAAACAAGACAATCAGTAGATGCCAACACTGACATGAGAAAGATATTAGAATTATATGACAAAGATTTCAAAGAAGCCGTTATAAAAATACTTTAATAAACAAATACAAACATACTTAAAACAAATGAAAAAATAGAAAATGTAAGCAAAGAAATAGGAAGTCTCAACAAAGATATAGAAGAGATAAGCAACCAAATGGGAAAATGGGAACTGAAAAATACAATAACTTACATAAAAATACTTGATGAATAGACCTAACATCAGAATAGATGAAACAGAGGAAGCAGTTAGTAACATTGAAGATAATGTAGAAATTACTCAATCTGAAAAAAAGAGAAAATAGACTGAAAAAATGTACAAAGCCTCGGAGACCTCTGAGACTACAGCAAAAAAAACCCTAACAATTGTGTCACTAGACTTCTGAAAGGAAAGGAAAAAGAGAGTGGATCTGGAAAAGAACCAAAAAAATTAATGGCTGAAAACTTCCAAAGTTGGCAAGAGAGCTAAACCTACATATTCAAGGAGGCAAGTAAATCTCAAAAAGGATAAACTCATAGAAATCTACATTAAGACACCTCATGATCACACTTCTAAAACTAAAGACAAAGGAAAACATTCAAAAATCTTTTGGACCTAGGGCTAGACAAAGAGTTCTTAAGCTTGACATTAGGAGCATGATTCATACAAGGAAAAATTAATAAATTGGAGTTCATTGAAATTAAAAACTTTTGCTCTGTTAAAAGGATAAAGAAACAAGCTATAGGTTGGGCAGAAAATGCAAACCACATATCTGATGAAGGACTTGTATGTAGAAAATATAAAAAACATTCAAGTCTCAACAGTAAAATAAATAATCCAATTAGAAAATGGACAAAAGATATGAACAGACAATATCACCATTAACACAAACTGCTCTGAGGATGGGCAAAACCTCGATCACTCATAAATACATTGCTGGTGAGAATGTAAAATGGTACAGAGCCACTCTGAAAAAGTTTGGTGGTTTTCTCATAAAACTAAATGTGCAACTAGTGTATGACCTAGCCATTGTACTCCCGGGCAGTTATTCCAGAGAAGTGGAAACTTATGTTGACACAGCAACATGTACATGAAAGTTTATAATAGTTTAATTTGTAATAGCCAAAACTGAGGCAGTCCAGATGTTTTTCAATGGGTTAAACAACCTGCAGTATGGTCACACTATGGAATACTAGTCAGCAGTAAAAGGAACAAGCCACCGATACATGCGACATCTTGAATGAATCTCCAGAGAGTTGTGCTGAGTGGAAAGGTCATCACAAAATGTTACATACTGTGGGATTCCATATCAATAACATTTGAGAAATGACAAAATTACAGAAATGGGGAGATTAGTGTTTGCCAGGGTTTAAGGATGGGATGGGATGGGAGGGAAGTATGTGAGGCTATAAAAGTGCAACACATGGGATCCTTGTGGTGATGAAAATGTTCTGTATATCTTGACTGTATCAGTATCAATATCCTAGTTCTGATATTTTACTGTAGTTTTTCAAGATGTTATCACCGGGGAAAAGTGAGTAGCGAGTACGCAGGATCTATCTTTTTTTTTTTTTTTTACAACTGCCTGAGAATCTACAATTATTTCAACATAAAACATTTAATTAAAAAACTATGATAGAGCAATATAGTGTTTGTACTTTATTAACACTTTAAACAAGATTTATTTTCAGATCTAGTTACTATTGAAGTTTGGAAATAACAATCTTTAACAACTGTAATGTGAAGAGATCTGCAAATTCTGTTAGTGGCAGTCACAGGTACTGCTACTGCTGCTATGGCTTCTTTTTTTCTCTCACTCTCTCCTTCTTTTCTCTTTTCTCTTCTCTTCTCTTCTCTTTTCTCTTCTCTTCTCTTCTCTTCTCTTCTCTTCTCTTCTCTTCTCTTCTCTTCTCTTCTTCTTCCTTTCTTTCTTTCATTGAGATAGAGTCTCGCTCTGTCGCACAGGCTGGAGTGCAGTGGCATGATCTTGGCTCACTGCAGCCTCCACCACCTGGGTTCAAGTGATTCTTGTGCCTCAGCCTCCCTAGTAGCTGGGGTTACCGGCGCACACTACCACGCCTGGCTAATTTTTTTTTTTTTTGGAGTTTTACTAGAGATGAGGTTTCACCATGTTGGTCAGGCTGGTCTTGAACTCTGGACCTCAGGTAATGCACCCACCTTGGCCTCCCAAAGTGCTGGGATTACAGGTGTGAGTCACTGCACCTGGCCTGGCTTGTTTCTTAGACTCACAAAGGAAGAAAATGTTACATTAAATTAGGGGTTAGAAAAAAGAATGTGTAATTTTTTCTTATCCAAGGGCAGAGACCATTAAAAGGTCTATGGGCAGGTCCAGAACTCCTTCTCTAGAGCCTATATTTTAAATGTTAAAAAATAACAAACAAACAGGCTGGGTGCGGTGGCTCACGCCTGTAATCCTAGAACTTTGGGAGGCCGAGGCAGGCAGATCACGAGGTCAGGAGATCGAGACCATCCTGGCTAACACGGTGAAACCCCGTCTCTACTAAAAATACAAAAAATTAGGTGGCCATGGTAGCGGGCACCTGTAGTCCCAGCTACTCGGGAGGCTGAGGCAGGAGAATAGCATGAACCTGGGAGGTGGAGCTTGCAGTGAGCTGAGATCGTGCCACTGCACTCCAGCCTGGGCGACAGAGCGAGACTCCGTCTCAAAAAAAAAACCCAACCAACCAACCAAACAAACAAAGTGGACACTGACCAAGATATAGAGTCCCTTTTCCTCCTCTGGAACAATTTGATGGACAAGGGAAATGTCTCTACAAGTAAATACAGAAAACACTGTTTTGAGATAGATGTTATTTCAATAAAAATGCTATCATGGAGGTATGAACAAAACAATGCAGGCAACCAGAAGAAGAAAGTATTCATTCTCTAGGGTTCATCTGTGAAATTTTGCAGAAGTCAAATTTTATCAAGGATTTGAAAAACAAGAAAAGTATCAATCAGAGAAGAAAAGGGCACTTCAGGCAAGAAAACAGCACATGCAAAGGGCTAAAGATATGGAGCTCCCGGGAAGCTGGTGCTGTCGAGGAACAGTGAGATGTCTGCTTGGTGGCAGGCCAGAGTGCGTTAGTGGAGGGTAAGGAGGATCATTAAGAAACTATGAAAGAAAGCTAGAAAAATGAGAAGAGCCTGCTAGTAGGTTTGGAGTTGATTGTGTACGTTATTTGTGATGCTGAACAGGTTTTCCTAGATGGAGAAATTAAATGTTCTGATGAGATTTTTAAGTAGACGAATTTGGATGTCTACTAACTGCCCAGCATAGTGATTAAGTACAACTTATGCAATATTTCTTACATTTCTTAAAACTGTTTATAAGGTTGATAATGATCTAGGGTGAGGATCCATAATCTGAAAATCTGAAATAAAAAATACTCCTAAATCCAAAACCTTATGAGTGTTGATATGATGCCACAAGTAAAAAATTCTACACCTGGCCTCATGTGATGGGTTGCTGTCAAAATGCGGGTGCACAACAGTGATGAAGCTGTTAACACTGCAGAAAAGTGCCCATAGATGACATGGTGACCATGTGTGATGGGCTTATTGAAGGATTAGAGCAGCATGCATTTGTGACAGAAAAACAAATCACGTCAGTTTACAAAAGCAAAGAGAGATGTCTAAGATAAAAACTGTTGTTAGTGAAGCAGATGACTCTGGAGGAAACATTTTAAAAAGCCATCCAGCAGAGTGCCTCCTTATCCCTAGAGGACCCACTTCCTGGTCCTTCAACTGCTTCTGAAGTTTCTTCTCACCTAGAAAAATAAAATACAGTGCACAGTAATCTTTTAATAAAAACATAGCATCATGAGTGGAGACCAAAAGCTTGCCATTGTTTGCTGCTGCGGTTAACAGCTGATACAGATATTCTGTGTGTACTGTTACATAGTGATGTGTGAATAAATATTAGAAAATGATTACTTATTGGTAGCAGATAAATTCAGAGTCAGGAATGATAGTGATGCCAGACAACCATGGATTGTCCACAGGGGTGGCTGAGTTAGCGAAACTTTGCTTTCTGATGGCATGTACACAAACTTTGTTTTATGAGCAAACTTATTAAAATATTGCATACAGTTACATTTAGGCTATAAGGTGTATATGAAACATAAATGAATTTCGTGTTTTACTTGGGTCCCCTCCCCAATATATTTCATTATGCCTATGCAAATATTTGAAAATACAAAAATCTAAAACACTTCTGGTCCTAAGCATTTTGGGTAAGGGATAATCAACCTATTCTGTCCTCAGTTAACAAGTAAGAAAACAGTCCTGATAGAAGCTCAGTATTGTATCAAAGGCTGAGCAACTACTTTAATTGGTGGAATCAGGATGACAGTAGAAGTCTTGACAGCCTTTCAGCTCCACGTTCTTTCCATTCCAGTCTTCTGGTGGGATGAAATGGACTCAGCTGTTTGGAGGCAGCAGAGCTTTCAGGCGAAAGTTGTAGTCAAGAATCCAGGTAATTCAAAAAGAGTAATTTCTATTTAAAGAAAAAAATAAAGAATCCCGATAAGAGATGGTAATGGACTCCCCATAGGTAGACTGCCTTCACATTAATTTAATGGAGGGGAATTCTCAGGGGAACCTCTGGAGTTTAGTAACTCAGTAAGTTCGAATGGCCGAGGTTTACAGCTTTCAAAAAAATCCCTATATAGTGGCAGGTTTTTAGCGGAAGGATAGGGTGGATGAAAACATTAGCGACATGACAGGGCACCAAAGAGAAGCATGTTAGATGGCACCTAAGGAAATACACTGTTTAAAAAAAAATTAGAAGGATAAAGGTTATCTAGAAACATTAACCTGGTATATTATAATAACATTAGCAAAATATTTGGGTAGACCTGGTAGGCCTGGTGATTTGAGAGCTACCTCCTCAAGGATTATTTATATTTTAGGGCTTTAATAATGCTGGGTGTAATGAGTTGCTGAAAAGATTATTCTTTTTATACATAAAATTATTTCGGAATTAATAGAAAGTTACGGCTTAGCTAAAACAACTTTTATGTCTGTTCCATTCAAAGAATATTTATTATTGCAAAGCAGAAGCAGGCTTTACTTTAATTTATCAGTCAGTGAACACAAACTCACACAGCCTCTGACAACCCTCTGCACAGGTAAACACGTGCCTTTCTAGCCCAGCTAGTGTCTTCCCTATCTTACTGCATAGCTTATTTCCTTCATCAGCATTTGCCATACTCTAGAATTATCTTATTTGTTTATTTGCTCAGTTGGTCATTATCTATTGACTCCAGCAGAATATAAGTTCCACGGGTGCAGGCAACTTCTCTTTTTTGTTTGGCATGGTGTCCCAGTGCTTTGCACAGAGTAGGCACTCAGCAAGTATTTGCTGAATGCAAGATTGGATGCAGAGATTAATGAAATTTGTGTCATGGAGAGCTGAGATGGATCTTGAGGAATATTAGGTTATGGGTAGAATAAATGGAGTAGGGGCCTATCCAGACAGAAAGTCAATATGAGTGAAATGATAGTTTTGTTAATGGGAATAGGAAGGAAAGCAGATGGAATAAAGCGGTAATTTTATGTTAGGTTGTTTGAGGGAAAAAAAATCGTCAGGGTAGGGATAGAATGCAGAAGATAATCCAAAGCCAAACAAGATTTTAGAGCTGGAAGAGACGTTAGTAATCCAATCAACTCCCTTACAGTGAAATAGCTGAGGTCCTAAGAGGTGATGATTCCCAAGTTAGCTAGAAAGTTAATGGCATTATGACCAGCATCTCATTCTGTTGGCTTTTAATCTGGTACTCTTTGCATGCTACTTTGGAAATAGGAAGGCAATAAAACTTTTTGAATGGAAAACAATATATGGTAAAATTGGTGTTTATGAAAAATAGTCTTGCTCCATATGCAGGGTGAATTGGACAGAGGAAACTCTAATTCCAAGAGAACAGGGAAAAGACTATGAAGTAATAGTGGTATGATACAAAGAAGGCCTAGATAATGGTAGCAGAGTGGTAGGGGGAAAGAACAGATAATCATTGGAGGACAAATAGGCAGAACTAAACTAAGTTATACTGTTTCTAAAATGGAACTTTCTGTGAGAAAATATTTAACTCTTACTCCTAAGATATTTTTATTCAGTACCATCTTGAATATTTATTTATTTATTTATTTATTTATTTATTTATTTATTTATTTAT